>NC_087200.1:11095898-11098398 GCF_015104395.2 Macrobrachium nipponense | reverse complement strand
CTCTTCCACGAGGGAAAGTGAAAGTTGCAAATGTCAAGCTTCTTACGAGGAGAACTTGACTCGAGCCCTTGAAGATAATGATGCTTACTGTTCACTAAGTTGCTGCATGAAAAGACTGGCGGGAGAAGTATGTTACTCAGTCACTGCCTTCTGAGAAATAAAAAAAAAAGGAAGGGAGAGAAGCAGCTTTAACTACAGGTGAGTAATTCATCCCCATCTCGCAAGATGGGTCGTTTGCAGGAATCAGTAAAAGCGAAACCTTGGTGGAAAAGTCTGAAACCCATTCTTGCGCTTTTGGGAATTGTAATCCCTGCCAAAAGATTTTTGTAGTTGTTCTTAAAACTTTTTTTTTTTTTTTTTTGTATCCTCCTTGAAACTTTTATATTCAGCTGGAGAAGCTCTTTCCTCTGAGAAGTGGTTATAATTTTGGGGGATTCTTAAAGCTTTTTTTTCATCCTCCTTCAAACTCTTATATTCAAAGATGGCGTCTTGTGATTTTCAGCTAAAGAATTTATTTTTTCTGAGATGTGGTTATAATTTGGGGGGATTCTTAAAACTTTCTTTTTGCATCCTCCTTCAAACTCTTATATTCATAGATGGGGTCTTGTAATTTTCAACTGAAGAAGTTCTTTTCTCTGAGATGTGGTTATAGTTTTGGGGGATTCTTAAAACTTTTTTTTTGCATACTCCTTCAAACTCTTATATTCATAAATGGCGTCTTGTGATTTTCAGCTTAAGAAGTTTTTTCCTCTTAGATTTGGTTATAATTTTGGGGGGATTATGGCAGGAGAGGACGGCGCGGCGTCGCGTCACGCAGAATTGATTTGCCTGTCGTGTTGAAAGAGTAACGGCAGATCCTAATCTGCTGATGGTATTTTCTCCGCGAAATAGAAGGTTTCTCTCTACTTCTGTTATTTTCGTTTATTTTTACCAGTGCGCCATCCAGCGGTTTTCTTAATTTTCAAACTATAACCAAATCTTCCAAGTCCTGACATAATAACAAACTAAAACCTGTCAAGGAAAAGGAGATGATGTAATCTGTTATAGGTCAAAGGTGACGCAACCCTACTGAGCGTTGAGGCGATTGTGGTAGTATGGGGAAAGGTGACCTTATCAGTTACATAAATAAGACAGACCCTAATGTGTACTAGGGAGAGGTGACCTTATCTGTTATATTAAAAAAAGACCTTAGTGCGTGATAGGGAGAGGTGACCTTATCTATTATATTTATAAGAAAGGCCCCAGTGTTTAATAGGGAGACAGGTAGAAATTGATAAAAAATCAAATAAAGAGAAGTTGGTAATCTGTTATAACAAGGTGACGTAAGCTGTCTTAAGGGAACCTTGCATAACCCGGGACATTTGCAGACTACTTGTCTCAGCCATGAAATGGTCAATACGAACGTGAGGTTTACACCAAAATAACATTAGCACTTAGAAATCAATAAAAATGACATTAAACATTGAAATGCCACAGACCAAAAACTTTCAACTCGATCTTTATGTAGTCCTTTTTCTGAATAATAATAATAATAATAATAATAATAATAATAATAATAATATAATAATAATAATAATAATAATAATAATAATAATAACAAACCACATAGCAAGTGAATCCCCAGCACTTACACAAAACCAGTACAAAGAGAGGCATGATTCAGTAGCAAAAGCCCTCCACTGGAGCCTGTGCAAGAAACACCAGCTACCTTGCAGTAATAATTGGTAGGAGCACCAACCTGAGGGACTGATAGAAAACTTTCAGGCAAAGATCCCCTGAGACTATGGTATCAGAACGGATAGGGTGATACGTGCAACTAGACCAGACGTGACGTTGATTGACAAAGTCAAGAAGAAAGTATCACTCATTGATGTCGCAATACCATGTGACGCCAGAGTAGATGAGAAAGAGAGAGAACAAATGGATAAGTATCGAAACCTGAAAATAGAAATAAGAAGGATTTGGGATATGCCAGTGGAAACTGTATCCATAATCATAGGAACACTAGGCACGATCCCATGATCCTTGAAAGGGGACCTGGAAAAACTAGAGGCTGAATTAGCTCCAGGACTCATGCAGAAGAGTGTGCTCCTAGAAACAGCGCACATAGTGAGAAAAGTGATGGACTCCTAAGGAGGCAGGATGCAACCAGGAACCCCACACTGTAAATACAACCAGCCGAATAATAATAATAATATTTTACTACATCTCTCCTCAGTAGGTTCTTAGAGATTTTTATAAAAACTACTAAAACCCCATTAACATTTTTCCATATCAATTCTCACTTTCTTCCGCTTTCCAATCTTCCATGCCTACATGATCACTTACCAAATACCGCAGTTAAAAGGTTCCATTCTAGAAGCCTTCAGTTCGTCCAGACACTAACTTCTCTTCCTGATAACCCAGCTGCATAAAAAAGATCAAAAGTAAGTTTGCGACGCTAGGATCAAACATTTGTCCTATAGAAATTAGCGAGGAATCGTGGAGAGTGACACATTTG
>NC_087200.1:11088398-11090898 GCF_015104395.2 Macrobrachium nipponense | reverse complement strand
GAATCGAGAGAAAACTCTGCCTACTGCGTATATAATTTCGGAATTTGGGTCAGTGTAAGCGGCTGTTATCAGTCACGGCGCTGAGAGTTTCGGAAAAGACTCCGCTCTTGATTTTTGCAATCTTCGGGACAAAAGCGAACGAAATCGAACGTCTCATTTCAAAGGTTGACTATTATGTAGGTGAGCGAACGGATTATGTTCAGTGCACCTACACCATATCCTATCAAACTGCTGAGAGCGCTGGTTAGTTCATTTCTAAAGCTACCGTACTATTTCTCGTGCACATCCCGCGTCATTTCCGTGTTGCGATGAAGACTACCCCGAAGTGGATCTCCACTCTTCCTCTTCCATTTTGACAGGTGGGAAATCAACTCACTTTAACTCTAGCTAGACTCACCACTGGTTCGGTATTGCATCATCCTGTTGGCATCTTAAGGTTTAACATTCGTCAATTCACGCTGTTGCTTAATAACGACGCACATTTCAAAGTTGATCTTCGGTAACTAACTAAACCAGGAATCGATTTCATAAAATGAATAGGTCTATGTATGAGCCATAAGGAGCCGCTTTTCTTTGCGAAATTTCAGCACCACTTCGAGTCAGGTTCGGTTCTTATCGTGACTCTACGACGCTTCGTAAATCTTGCACCTGCTTTTCCAAACGAAAGTCCCAGAAGCTAACTCTTATTCGCCACATAAATGGAACCACTGAACACGATATTTCACGTGTAGATACGAGGATAAGTATATTTTCTAACTCTCTCTCTCTCTCTCTCTTCTCACTTATCTGAACTCGGTATTCCTCAAGGTACGAATTGCACTTAACGTCACACAATCCAGGAACCTAATGTAGCGAGCTATGACATACAACTCCTTTCTTCAGCCTTGCTAGAATATTCCCCTACCCCCTCCCCTACACACACACACACACACCCACACCCACATACCCCTCCCCCCAACCCACTTAAGCGGGTCCCTCCCGACCTCCCAATATCACCCTTTTACGTCGCTGACGTAGCTACCACTTTCTCATTGTACGAAGTATAACATCAATGCCGTTTGAAAGTACTACTTGTTTGTGCACTTGACATGACCTCTCCAAAAGGGACGAAGAGTAAACAGGAATTCGTCGAAGTGAGATGAGATGACGAAAAGCATTTCTGAGAAAATCAGGTCCAAATGAATCACTATTATTCAGCCCTGCTTGTTAGGGGTCGGTCTTACGGTCTCACGTGTGGCTGGGAGGGTGTAGATTGGGGGTGTCTTGGTGGGGGTTGGTGTAGAGTGTGGGAGGGGTTGGATATTGATAAGGGGGTAATAACATGGATAGGGGTAGGGGAGGCAGGCGGCGGGGGGAGGGGGTGGCCTGTGTGTGGATTATCGAGGTAGACACCAATTGGATACCGCTATCGAAATTGTCACGCATTAGAACACCGTATGTTTTAGCAACACTTGCAGTATATACTGGCAAGATTTTGCGTCGTTGGAAAACGTCTATGTTTATGCGCGAAGTCATTTATTAATGGTCCACCGGGATCGTTTGGTAGATAGAATAAAATGGGGTAATCGAAGTCGAAACAGCTGGCGGTACGTGGCATCCGTTCGTTAGCAACACCTGTAAACACAAACACCTGCCCTTGGCATCGACCCGTAGTCAAGCGTAGTTATTTCAGAGCCCCAATTCGACTTCGTGACTCCCTTGGCTTCCTAATTAATCACAGATTCGTCGCTAGTAATTGTTGATCTTTGTGTAGGTATGCAGAAACTGCAAATAAAAGAAGGGAAAGCCCAAACTTTAATAAATGCTCTTCTGTATCATTTCTCTTGTCGTTGACAATATACTCCGTTTTCTATGTCACATGTCCTTCCAAAGATAGCCCGGTCATTTTTCGTGGTGGGGGTCATCCGTCACGCGAAATTAAACAAGCGTGAAAAATGCATCTGATGTCAGACGGCGGCAGTGCAACAAATTCCTTCTATTACAGAACCGTGTAAGATTCAAGATTTCCATTTTCTTTCGGTCCCCTGTGAATAACCAAAGCTTCTGTGCAGAAACGCAGAGGTTATTTCAAAAGACTGCCAGATAATAAATCTTCAGAGGCAGTTCATTTCATAGATCCCCAAAACGTTCAGCTAGTAGGAACTGGCGATGATGAACTGGCTTCATTCAGATGATGTTGTACCCATCCCCTTGGTAGGCACTGGCCAGAGGTTCATTTTTGAATTCGTGGTAAAAGGTCACTTGGCCACATTCGAAGTACAAGTCACTATTTGGTTTCTTTATACTGTACAATTATCTTTTGCCTTGATACGCACACGTGGGTATATATTAATCTGTCAATACCGGATACATTAGTACGTTGCTGTTTGCTAATGTGTATGTGTATCATGTATTAGATACACGCCGCCCCCCCCCACACACACACACATATATATATATATATATATATATATATATATATATATATATATATATACATATATATATATATATGTGTGTG
>NC_087200.1:11055898-11083398 GCF_015104395.2 Macrobrachium nipponense | reverse complement strand
GAATGTTTCCAGAAATTCCTAGAATTTTAAAGCTTTTAAACATAAATGTTGTTTTCAGTAATTTTTATGTTAAGAGTTTAGTAATGAAGTATTGGCCTAAAGATGTTTCTGGCTGCATATATTTAGTTCTTTGTAAAATGTGTAATAAAATATACTGCGGACAAGCTGGAAAGTCACTTTCACAACGAATCAAACAGCACCAATATTCAGGGAGAACAGGTCAAATATCGAATGCAATATCTACACATATAAGAGATTTAGATCATCCTATTAACTGGAGTCAAGCGAGGTCCATAATCCCGTGTAGTGACAGTTAAAAAAGGAATACCATTGACTCTAGATTCATCAAGTCAAATAAAGGAAGCGTTTTAAATTTAAGTCTTGGTTTGTTTAAACTCGGTGCCTTCATAATTAAAAAGTTGTAGATAAATATGATAAACCGAATTAATATATTCAGTTGTATAAATGTTTTTGGACTTTGTATGGCTAGGCTTCTGTTTCTCTTCCGATTAAATCTCTCGTTTTAGTTTGTGACCGTGTGATTTCCGATTATCCCTGATTATAACTTTGATTTTCACCTTTTTGACAGTCAACCATCTGGTATTCTTGAATTTTTTGGTGATCTATTCCAACTGCATTTCATTCCTGCCCCGACGATGCCTGAATAAACAGGAGAGAGCTCCTGGTACTGACCTTCTCCCTGTCATTTTCCTGTGGCATTCGCTCATACAATAAAGTTACTGAGATCTAAAGGGATTTTTAAGTATACTCTCTCTCTCTCTCTCTCTCTCTCTCTCTCTCTCTCTCTCTCTCTCTCTATATATATATATATATATATATATATATATTATATATATATATATATATATATATATATCGAGCTACAATGTCCTTTAATATCTAATTCGCTCTACCCTCGGAATTATATATTTTTCATATATGCTTAACCGAAGGGGAATTTTTTCTCGATAATAGATTTGCCTGGACCAGGGCGCGAACCTATGGATCCTTTCAAAACCCAGGAACGTCAGTGAAGCTTTTCCTACTACACCACCTCTCGCGGTGGTGTAGTAGGAAAAGCTTCACTGACGTTTCCTGGGTTTGAAAGGATCCATAGGTTCGCGCCCTGGTCCAGGCAAATCTATTATCGAGAAAAAATTCCCCTTCGGTTCAAGCATATATGAAAATATATTAATTCGAAGGTAGAGCGAATTAGATATTAAAGGACATTGTAGCTCGATATATGTATATGAATCACGGAAATGTGATATGACTTATATATATATATATATATATATATATATATATATATATATATATATATATATATATATATATATATATATATATATATATATATATATTTGTGTGTTTGCTTGCGTATATATATATATATATATATATATATATATATATATATATATATACATAAATATATATATATATATATATATATATATATATATATATATATTAATTATATATATATATATATATATATATATATAGTATATATTTCCACATTAATTCATCGGAACTATTGGAAAATGTAACATATAGATTAAGTAAATGAAATATGGTTACCATTTTAGTGAGAGTGTAAGAACTAGCGTTATCCTTTTCTTAGAAAAATAAAAATTCGTGTAAATACACACATACACACACACACACACACACAAATATATATATATATATATATATATATATATATATATATATATATATATATATATATATATACAAATGTAACAATTATCTTAATACCCATTAAAAGCTGAACTAGGTACAAAAGTAAACACATTGATTAGTTACTAATTTAATCATAATTTCCAAAAAGTTCTGATACATGCCTATCAGGTTTTTCTCAAAATATGGGCATGTAAAAAAAATCAATGAACATGAGAAAATCTTCAACAGAATCTCTTGTCATAAATCTATTCGGATATCATTTTCAAACGAAGCTTCAGTAGACGCCTTCGATAATGATTTGTAAGAGAGGCATTGTGTTGAGAGAGTAATTAGTTCTTACTAGCAAACATATCTATACAGAAATTATGTATGATAAATTCATAAAGCAACTAAGTCTACGGGCGTAACCAGCCTCGTTCACGGGCAGAACCAGCTCTGTTTCAGGGAATCCCTCCTCACCCCCACCCCCTTCGGAAGGGGAGCGGGGAGGTAGGATGAAACCCCATTTTAAAACATCAGATGGGTCCCCACTATAACCCATCGTTTGGCCGTGATTGAGTGACAGACGGACGGACAGCCATTACGCCCATTATAGTAAGATTGCTATTCATCAACTCATTTCCAAGAACAAATGATAGTAAGTTATTTCGTCTTTTAGAATACCAGCTATGAAATTATGAACTCATTTTAGAAAATAGATTATGGATAATCTTTTATCTGAGTATCCCTTTTTTCTCCTTTACACCTTATTTATAATTATGGTTGATAAATCTAATGGATAAAGGACAGTTTTATATATTCTAAGGTGACTGAGAATCTCAGTGGCTCCATATTACTTATTTTTAGCCTCATTTGTAACACTGGGTGGTAAAAGTGTAAGTATCTACTCAGGTACACATAGTCTTTTTGCAAATGTTGGGTTTTCTTCTTCGAGTGATGCATAATATACAGTAATTCAGAATGACTTGAGAACTGTTCTTTTTTCTGGTATTTAAATTTCGGAGCTATTATGAGTGTCTTTTCTAAGCTGACCTGTTTGCCTCCTGAAATTAGAGGAAAATAATGTGGGAATTTTAGATATATTGTTATTACCACTTTGATTTATGGCTGGTTCAGATACTCTTGTCGAATTTACACTTCTTTATTTCTTTTCTGATATTGATTTAGAGAGTTTTATCTTTCTATATATCATATTACGTAATCCCTTTTAGCTATGTCATGCGATAAAGAGGCATGGAGATGGTGAGTTGGTAGTGAAACCCTCTCTCTCTCTCTCTCTCTCTCTCTCTCTCTCTCTCTCTCTCTCTCTCCCAGAGCAATTAATCTTTCCAGTATTCTTCTAAGTCCACATCATTATTCCGACGAATTCAGGCTAGGCAAAAGATTACAAAATAATCCTATTTTTTTATGTGTCTTATTTTTTTAACTCTTTGGTAGGTGAAAGGAAAAAAGCAGGTTCATAAAAGGAATGATTTTCTGTCTCTCCTTTGCTCATAGTGGCGCGGATAACTAGGTTTTAAAAAGTTTAAGCACTTATTCTCTATCCAGTATCCAAAATTATGTGGTTTCATACTTCCCTTGATAATTGTGTTGAAGACGTGACGAGAGAGAGAGAGAGAGAGAGAGAGAGAGAGAGAGAGAGAGAGAGAGAGAGAGAGAGAGAGAGAGAGAGAGAGAGGGAGAGATCTGAACACACTCTAGCCTAGACTCTTACTCACTCAAGCAGCTTTGAGTACGAGCTGACACATGATCAATAAAAATACCTGAGAGATGATTTTAGTCATAAAAAAATTAACCTTTCAATGAATACTGATTACGAATGCATTGGGGTAGTGAGTATATAAACAACAAACATCTTTTACTAATGGATTCAGTTGATGTATACGATAAGGCTAACAGGAAGAACCTCAGAAATTGATCTTTTTATTCGGGTGACTAAAACTCAATTCAGTTACAAGTCATCCAGTGAGGAGAACTTCAGCTATCAGCAGGCATCATTGCTCGCCCGTTCATTGCTAGAAACCACCTAATGAAAACTGATGCATGACGTCTCTACCTTACGATAAGGCTTGGAAATTGAATGGTCGTATCAACAGTGACTAAGTAATCTGAAAACTTGTTTTTCCTCTGTTAAATACTGAGTAAACTGGAATTTTTATTAATTACTCTAGAACCAATAAGATGCGATTCTAGTTTCATTTTTAACAAATAATATCAATGAATGATAAAAAAAATGCCTTGCTTACTACCAAAGTAAATGCTATAATGCAAAAGGGCTGGGAGTACATTTAAAAATAATTTATGAAGCACATGAAACAGAGCAAATGTTTTTCCCCAAAGAAAATCCACAGTTCGTAATGTATTTTGCGAATTTTTTTTCTTTTTTTTTTTTTAATGAGATCGCGTGCCTAGGAGATAATTGAACCAAGATGGTGCCTGAAAATAGTGCAAGGTTGAGAGAGGTTTTACGTTGCGAGTAAAAAAAAATATTTATTAACCCAGATTTTCTCCCACAAATCAAATGAAAGGGCCATAAGTTGAGAGGGAGTGAAAATGAAGGCTGAGCGGACATGTGAATGAATTTAGATTTAGAATGTCATCATTTCACAAAACTTAAGTCATAAATCTGCTTTTGGTTTGTTTGTTAAAGCTTTTCACAAAAGGGTTCGGAACACTATGTAAGATTAAAGAGAAAAAAACAGCGCATACTCTCTCATTCCTGGTGAATTTGAAAAATACATTATTATTATTATTATTATTATTATTATTATTATTATTATTATTATTATTATTATTATTATTATCATTATTATTTTATTATTATTATTGTTATTGATTATTATTCAGGAGATGAACCATACTCATATTCAAGCACCCAAAGAATGTGGTGTTCATTTGTAAGCAGTAACAAGGGGCAATATGAGAGAGTATATCACTTCTTTAAAGAAAAATAAACCAGGAAACTGACAAAAAATAAATGAAAATGTAAGTTTTCTAAATGGAATAATTGCCTCAGGGTAGCAACGCACTGCATCTAACGCTTGAATTTTTAAGGGTACAGGAAGAATTGTACTTTTTAAGAGGCAAATCTATTTTTATTTACTAGCTTTCTTTCTTACTTAGAGATCTATGAAGTGGTGTTATTGATTAGTTCCCGGGGCTAATCATTTTTTAAATCTCTGAAGTCTTTAACCCAATCTGACTGTAGAGATGGCAAAAATACAAATCGATAATCAAGATAAAGTGATAAAGTGTAAAAACAGTCAAAGGATGATAATACCACTTAATTAAGTGGGAGTAATTTTAAAAACAGTAATTACTATCTCAAAATGAAAGTTAAGCTATTCAAAGCCTACAGCAATTTTATAGCATCCTTTTGTTAAGATCAGGTTACCGGGATAATAATTTAATAATCGCCCGCTGTCCTTAATTGGTGTATATTTAATCTTCCTTAGAGACTCGCCATTATCTCTAGCGTTTTATGACCCCCCCCACCAATTATATTTCAAGAGTACATCTTCTCGGGTCGCCATTATAAGCAGATTAGAGGCACTTCGTACCCAAGGAACTTAGGATCAATAATTTTGCCTTTCGTGACGAAAGCAGAAACTGAAAAAAAAAGGAAAGTTTGAAATATAGCCGAAATTCCCGTGAGGGCGGGAACGAGCTACTTCTTGGGATGCTGGTGATATATTTCCTCTCCAGATGTTCACGTACTCCCAAAGGGAAATATTGATTGTCTCAAAAAAGAAAAAAAAAATTTAACTTATCCCTTATGGATTCGATACAGAGGTGGCCAGTTGGCTGATCCACAATTCTATTAGAGGAGATGCGGCAATTTTCACTCTTGCCATACACATCGCGTCGAATTCAGATGCTGTACTTGAAATTGAAATCAACACACCGACGTCATGATACATAACCACTTTGTTCATAAAGCCTGGCTATTTTAAGATATGGTTTCGTGACTAGTTCATACCAGAGAGAGATTGCGGTTCTCAGAATTCGACATAATGACGAATATAATGATATACTCACAGTTGCTCGTTCAAGGAAAAAAAAAAAGCATTATTTCTACAGTGTGGAAGAGTTTAAAAGAAAGCTAGGCAAAATCATTAGGACACTGTGAATGCACAGTAAAACCTGCTCCTACAGATAAGTGAGCACGCGATGTCTCTCGGATGGACTAACCCGTCATTGAGACATCCTAATCCTCGTAACTCCTTGTAACAGCCAGGGAAATAGGTTTCTTGTGTAACACCTTCGCGATTAAATTTAAGATGACATTTTAAAGTCTGCAATAGGAAGGTGATTGTAGCAACTGAGGAATAGTACTAGTGAAATGTTAGAAACGCAGAGCCCGACGAGAAATATATAGGTCGAGAGTCAGCCTAACGATTGATTTGTCAAAAGCGAGTGTTCGTCCTTGACAAAAAACGGCTCTCGAATAAAGAACAGACAAAGATCTCCGTCACATTCTCACACCTATCTGTGTCGATGGCTCGTTAGCACTGTCTCGATTCTTCTACCAGAAATGCCTCATTCACATTTATCACTCACATCACAATTATGGCCTCAGAGTCAAGGTGTGAGAAATTATTATTATTATTATTATTATTATTATTATTATTATTATTATTATTATTATTCAGAAAATGAACCCTATCCATTTGAAGCAAGCACATCACTGGGCCCCATTGACTTCAAATTCAACCTTTTAAAGAAAATGGTTTTCATTTGAAACAAGTAATAATAGAAGGTTATGGGAAATACAGAAAGAGGAGGTAGGTTATAAAAAAAAGAAAAACAAATAGACAAATTAATAAGTAAAGGGATGAAAATGTAAGTAAATTATTATTATTCAAGGGGAATTGTTTTAGGATAGTAATGCAACGGCTTGAGGAATAAACAAGTTTTAAACTTCAAAATCGAGGTTATTTCCTTTACACTTCTTATTAGTAACGATGATTGTACTTGGTTTGGTCTGCTATAGATCACGACGATTTCTAGCCTAATCCGTAATAATTTCACTCCGTTTTCTTTAAAAGATATTTTGAATTTCTTTTGACCTCAGTGATATGTTGAATGCTGAAGACCACAAAACTAAACTAAAACTGAAACTAAAATAAAAATAATCATTCATAGGATTATCATTTTTAAATGCACGACGAAAGCACTTGTGGAAATGACCCAATTGTTACCAACGTTAATTAAGTGACCCTCTAACGGGAAAACTGCTTTCCATTCCGAGGAACCATAACGAAAGGGTCTCTCTCTCTCTCTTCGTTAATGTGTACGTACAGTCCATCGCGGCTCTCTCTCTCTCTCTCTCACTCTCTCTCTCTCTCTCTCTCTCTTGTCTAATGTAATCCACCGTGGCTTTCTCTCTCTCTCTCTAATAATGCACAATCCATCTCGGCTCTCTCTCTCTCTCTCTCTCTCTCTCTCTCTCTCGTCTAATGAACAATCAATCGTACTCTCTCTCTCTCTCTCTCTCTCTCTCTCTCTCTCTCTCTCTCTCTCTCTCCGTGCTAATGTACAATCCATCATGGCTCTCTCTGTTTCTCTCTCTGCCTCTCTCTCTCGTCTAATGTACAATCCATCGTGGCTCTCTCTGTCTCTCTGTCTCTGTCTCTCTCTCCCGTCTAATGTACAATCCATCACGTCTCTCTCTCTCTCTCTCTCTCTGGATGATATATGTAGAAATCACAAGGACTGGACTATTCTCCTATCTGGAGACTTCAACTTTCCTTTCGTAGACTGGAAAGAACGAATAGGAGATTGTGGATGTACTTATACATATAAAAAAGAGAGTAATAGTAGTGCAGAAGATAAGAGGCAATTCGAAAAGCTATTAGATATGCTACTAGAATACAACATTCAACAAATAAATCACCTGCCAACAAGAAAGGAAAATACTTTAGACCTAGTATTTGTGAACGAGATGAATTATGTTAAAGAAATAATAGTTTATAATGCGAGTATTTCAGACCATAATGTCATAGAATTAACAGTCCATTCCAAAGCAAGTGAAAATAGAGATAAGCAAGAAATGAAAAAGTGGGAAGGATATGGAAAATACAACTTCTACAGTAAAAATATAAAATGGTCAGAAATAAATGAAGAATTAAACAAAGATTGGGATAACATTTTCGTAAGCGATGACATAAGGGTAAATACGATATTATATAAAATATTAGAGAAAATAGTGGATAAATATATACCGAAGAAGAAAAGTAAAACATCATTCATGCATACCAAGAGACAGAAGGATCTTGTTCCAGAAAATCAGAAAGTGGAAAAAAAGGTCTTGCAAAAGAAAAAAATGCATGGAAAGTTATAGAACTAAAAAGTAAGATAGAAAATGCAGAACAAAGATTATACAATCAAAAGAAAATGAAAAACGGGATTTGGAAGAAAAAACCCTATTAAATATCAAGCAAAACCCCAAACCCCCAAACTATTATACTCATATGCGAAGAAGATGAATAAAAGAAGAATAGAAATAGGCCCTCTGAGAATTGAAGGGAGATTAACGAATGAAAAAAAGGAAATTTGCAAACATACTGGCAGTAACGATATAAGAGAGAATTCACCCCTAGAATAGATAATGAAGATAATGATATAGAAGTAAGGGACGAAAATAGTGAATATTTAGCTGACATAGATAATGAAGGCTGATATTGTGCAGGCAATTAATGAAATTAAAAATGGAGCTGTTGCAGGGCCTGGAAAAATGGAGCTGCTGCAGGGCCTGATGAATCCCTGCTATTTTGTTAAAGAAAGTAGTTCATTCTATCGCAAAGCCACTTGCAATATTATTAAGACAAAGTGTAGATACAGGCAAGATTTATGATGAGCACAAATTAGCATATATCACCCCTACTTTCAAAAATGGATCAAGACTTGAGGCAAGTAAATTATAGGCCTGTGAGTCTAACATCACATATTATGAAAGTGTATGAAAGGGTAATGAAGAAAAATATTATGAAACATTTAATAAAAAATAATTTGTTTAATATAGGACAACACGGTTTCGTACCCGGAAAAAGTACACAAACCCAACTGTTAGTCCACCGTGAGAACATATTCAAAAATATGAAAAGCGGAATGAAACAGATGTGGTTTATCTAGACTTTGCAAAAGCTTTTGACAAAGTAGACCATAATATATTAGCAAAGAAAATTAGAAAACACAATATCGTAGATAAAATAGGAAGATGGTTAAAAGAATTTTTACACAACAGAAAACAGATAGTTATTGCAAACGATGAGAAATCGGATGAAACCAAGGTAATATCCGGTTGTGCCACAAGGTACGTGTTAGCTGCAATACTGTTTGTTATTATGATTGAAGACATAGACAGTAATGTTAAGGATTCGGTAGTGAGTAGTTTCGCTGATGACACAAGAATAAGTAGAGAAATTACTTGTGATGAAGATAGGAACGCTCTACAAAGAGACCTTAACAAAGTATATGATTGGGCAGAGGTAAATATGGATGGTATTTAACTCTGATAAATTTGAATCAATAAATTATGGAGACAGAGAAGAAAGCTATATGCATATAGGGGACCTAATAATGAGACAATCACAAATAAGGAAGCAGTTAAAGACCTTGGTGTGATGATGAATAGGAACATGTTATGCAATGATCAAATAGCAATTCTTTTGGCAAAATGTAAAGCAAAAATGGGAATGTTGTTACGGCACTTCAAAACAAGAAAAGCTGAACACATGATTATGCTTTATAAAACATATGTTCGTAGTCCACTTGAATATTGCAATATGATATGGTACCCACACTATCAAAAGGATATTGCACAAATAGAGAGTGTACAAAGGTCCTTTACAGCTAGAATAGAAGAAGTTAAAGACCTTGACTACTGGGAAAGACTACATTCCTTAAAATTATATAGTCTAGAAAGGAGAAGAGAACGCTACATGATAATTCAGGCATGGAAACAGATAGAAGGAATAGCAGAAAATATCATGGAACTAAAAATATCAGAAAGAGCAAGCAGAGGTAGATTAATAGTGCCCAAAACAATACCAGGAAAAATAAGGAAAGCACACAGGACATTAATCCACTACGCACCAGCATTGATAATGCAGCGTCTATTCAATGCGTTGCCAGCTCATCTGAGGAATATATCAGGAGTGAGCGTAGATGTGTTTAAGAATAAGCTCGACAAATATCTAAACTGCATCCCAGACCATCCAAGATTGGAAGATGCAAAATATACCGGAAGATGTACTAGCAACTCTCTGGTAGACATTAGAGGTGCCTCACACTGAGGGACCTGGGGCAACCCGAACAAGATGTAAGGTCTGTAAGGTAAGGTAAGGTCTCTCTCTCTCCGTGCTAATGTACAATCCATCGTGGCTCTCTCTCTCTCTCTCTCTCTCTCTCTCTCTCTCGTCTAATGTGCAATCCATCACGGCTCTCTCTCTCTCTCTCTCTCTCTCTCTCTCTCTCTCTCTCGTCTAATGTGCAATCCATCACGGCTCTCTCTCTCTCTCTCTCTCTATCTCTCTCTCTCTCACACTCTCTCTCTCTCGTCTTATGTACAATCCATCGTCCATGGTAGCTCTCTCTCTCTCGTCTAATGTACAATCCATCGTGGCTCTCTCTCTCTCTCCCTCTCTCTCTCTCACTCTCTCTCTCTACGTGCTAATGTACAATCCATCGTGACTCTCTCTCTCTCTCTCTCTCTCTCTGATAATGTATAATCAATCTCCTCTCTCTCTCTCTCTCTCTCTCTCTCTCTCTCTCTCTCTAATGTAGTCCATCGCGGCTTTCTCTATCTGTCTGTCTGTCTGCCTGTCTGTCATCTAATGAACAATCCATCGTGGCTCTCTCTCTCTCTCTCTCTCTCTCTCTCTCGTGCTAATGTACAGCCCACCGCGGCATTCCTTATGATACCCAGAGGGTATCATAAGGAATGCCTTTTTCATACTCTAGCCTTAAAGGTGGCAGAATATGAAAAAGGCAGGGGAGGTGACAAAGGCTGAGCCGTAAAGCCTACGCACCTCTCTCTCGGGTGGGAAGGCCTAATGGCTTATATCACCTGGACGAGGGAAGGGGATCTCTCCCCCTGGTAAGTACCCCTTTTTTTCAAAAGCGTTGAATGGGGAGAAGGAGAAACAAATAACTCAGGTTGAGGTCCTTCTTTTGTGTCTATTTAATCAGTTCTGGTCCGTCTCTGAATGGACGTTGCTCGTTTTCTCTCTCTCTCTCTCTCTCTCTCTCTCTCTCTCTCTCTCTCTCTCTCTCTGTAGGGGGAGTAGGGCCTACAGTGTATCTTCTGCGGTGCACAGTATACAGTACTTGATGGTTTGTGCAGCATTCCTTCTGCCCCGAGCTGCGACCTCTTTTAAGCTTTCTACTTTACTACATCCGTTCTAACCGCCTTTTTACCTACCACCTTGCCATCCCTCTCTCTCTCGCTTGATGTATTTCATTATGCAATTGCGAGGATTTCTTCCTGCTACATCTAAAAAAATTATCATAAGGAAAATATGTACATATATATATATATATATATATATAATATATATATATATATATATATAGAGAGAGAGAGAGAGATGAGGACCGAGAGAGAGAGAGATTGAGAGAGAGAGAGAGAGACATAAGATTAGTGTAAGGAGCTGACAGCTACCTCATGCGTCAGAACAGAGGCTTTGGAACCTCTTTAAAGAACGCGGGGAAGGTGATAGCAGGTTTCCAAAGACCAGGATTGGAGGGATCCTGGGGCAACTGGGGATGCAAAAATGGAGTGTTGCTATTGTGCCCCTCTAAGCTCACTCCTTCGCGTAATGAATGACCGCCCCTGCAACCACTACCCTGTGAGTGGAGGCTAAACGGCTCTGAAGTTGAGGAGCTTCTGTGCCATTGATTGTGGAACTCTTTCCCGTGGGGTCTGCTGGAGGAAAAGCAGTCAGGTAATAAGATTCTGGCTCTTCATGGCAGTTGGATGTTTAGTAATTTAAGGGATGCTGCTGTTCACTCCGGGCGAAAAGTCATTTGCTTAGGCAAATTGTGTTGCTCAGTTGGGAGCTGCGACACGTTTGGGATCGTCTCACAACAGGGAGACCGTATGTTAGTGTGGCAGCGATAAAAGGTATCCTGGCGATGAAATATGGAAAACTGTCCATGGATAAGCGGATGCGGCGACTGTGGGAGTACTCAACCAAACCCCTTAATTACTTTTCAATTGGTTACTTTAGAAAGAATATTGAATTATATAAGCCCAGATGAAAATGTTTGAAAGTAAGACGCAAACAGAGATGAGCCAAGAAAAGTTAACATTAAAGCATATGTGTAAAATGCAGTACTGATTAGTGGTGCGTAGACTACAAAGAGGCATGCGCATCAAAGCTAGGTAGTCTAAGTGTCTGTCTCTCCTGTCAACAAGAACAGGAGATAGCTAAACTGAGAAGGGAAGTAGACAAATATCAAGGGAACTAAAGGAACTGACAAAGGATGCACTCTGGCAAGAGAACAGAAGACAGGATAGAAAAGAAAATTAGAGTCGTAAGAAGAGAAGTGATAGACCTTAGGAGAGAAACAGGAATTGAAAAGGCACAGTAGAAAACGGGAAGAGTATATTGGAGATTAGAAAACAATCAGAGAAGACCAGAACCAGAAGTGAAATAGAAATCAAGCACCAGAAAAGGTACTACACACTTCTCTAATACGTCCACCAACCTAGTGGGGTCACATGAAAGATTTCTTCCTTAATTCACATGAAACACTATTCAAATCACTATTTTTTTTGACAAGACGACGTTTTACATTGACGGAATAGTTTTGTTTTTTTATCTTTTTTCTTAATAAGCTTACCTGAGCTGCAGCTTCACTGAGTTTTCGTTTTAAACACATTGCCTCGAACCCATTTTCCTTACTAAGATCCTCACTTTTTGGAAAACTGCAAACCAAAACATAAAAAAATAATTTAATTTGCACATTTGTGAGCGTGTGTTTGTGGGTGTGTGCACTCGCCTACAAAGATGATCAAAAGTTTTTGAATGAATATCTCATTTTATGGGTACTTTTGTGAAAAAGGAGTCTACGTCTAAGCTGAGAAGTTTTACGTTATGTACGGGGATATTTGACGGCCTAAATTTGTTGCAAAACCCTTCTGTTTGTTTTATATAACTAGGGGAAAAGTTCCTAAAAAGGGGATAGTAGCTTGGCTAATCATTTAGAAATTCTGTAGTTAAAAGCTCCAGTACACGAGATTATGGGACGGAAAGGAATGTTATTATCTTTGTGAGTTTTTGGGAGGCCTTAGAAATAAAAGCAATTTGGGATTGATTGTTTTAAATTTTTCCAAAATTTCTATATTTTTCTAATTTTTATCGATGTTTCTTGTTTTTCTGAAGAGATATATTGGGACATTATGGCTCGTTTTTTTTATTAGTTTCTCATAGGTAGTTGTGTCATTTAAGAGTTCACTTATCTATTTTTGGTAGAAACTCTTGTCCATTAACGCAATTTTACCGTCTTTATCTGATCTAGTGATTATAACGTCTAGCTTGTGGAGTGAGTTTATAGCTATTATAAATCTTTTAGGGAGGGGGGGGACGTGGTTGTTGTGTCTGGTTAGGATGTTTAGAAGAATTCTCTTAAGGCATATTTCGTCTTACTTTTAACTGTTGTTAGCAATGAGTTTATCAAATGATATTAAGAAGTCGAGTTCATGTTTTTTTTTATCAGGTTTAAGGGCAAATGACAAACCCAGATCTAAGACTATGGATTGGTTATTATTTAGGGGTACGTGGATAGATTCATAACTTTGTTTTATTGACCTAAACGGTCCCAAATACTATTTTCAATTCAGGAGTTGAGTTGACGAACAAGCCTATTGTAATGAATAATGATGCGTATCCTGTTTTAACAGAAGAATTTATGTACATGGAAGCCCATCATGAGCTTTCCTCGCATAGGGCTATAAATTGGTATGTTGAACCAAATTGGCAGAGTTAGCCATGGATTGGAACAGCATCACACAGAATACCATGGCAGGCTGAAAGTTTCATGGACCGCGGCTCATGCCAATATAGATCTATTTCCGGTTGCCTTGATAATCCTATTGTAAACTTTCTGTAATTTTAAATCGCATATTGAAAAGTCATCATTAGCGCCTCAGTGGCGTGGTCGGTATGGTGTTAGCGTACCACCACCTCGGTGGCCGCGAGTTCGATTCTCGGTATTCCCTTGAGGTGTGAGATATGTGTATTTCTGGTGATGGAAGTTCACTCTCGACGTGGTTCGGAAGTCACGTAAAGCCGTAAGTTGGTCCTGTTGCTGAATGACCTTACTGGTTCCATGCACCGTAAAAACACAATAAGCAAGTAATTTTCGATCAAGAATCTCTTTATTGTCTCTGATTTCCTTTTCACAGTTCTTGAAAAAGCTCCAGTTCTTCGTCCATTTTGGAGGACAATCTGCACAATGACAATTAAGTTATATATTTCATAATCAGAGGATAACAAAATAGTAAACTCATGACAGTTTTCCACTCTGAAAATCAGATATGAATACCCTCCTTCCTCGTCGAATTCACTCGATAATTATGACCGAAATCTTTTCTGCTCTGAAGTCCCTTTCACGCGAACAAGGACCTCGAAACAAATCCCTGAAATGGCTCTGAAAACCATTACACTCACCGAAAAACCCAAGAGAGAAAATGGCTCTTCAGTAAAACACCAAGAGTCTTATTGCCACTGGAAGAACGAGATGGCTTCGTTAAGCAAACAGTTAAACTTTGAGTGCTTTGTTTTGGTAATTAGATTCTGCCTCTTTGACTTTCATTTTTACCTAGTCATGCATTAAGGAGATTGGGAGGTCATGATGCAATCTGCTAAATTACAGGAGAATAATTTCATTTGTTTCCATAATCTCGGTATCATCTAAAATGTTCCAGAAGTAAATATCAATTACCTTTAATGTATAAGCAAATATGAAGTTGAAAGGATGTGAAAAAGACTAATGGTATCAGAGTAGGAATGGAAAATGTCAGTTATTAAAAATCTTGTTGGATCAAAAAGAACTTTGAGCTCATGCATCTTAGATTTTGTTCGCCTGAAGGAGGTTTTAGACTAACAAAGCTGAAGTTAAAAGCAAACTTAACAGAATAATGATGCCAGAAGAAGAATGGAGAATATTTGTAATGAAAGATCTCGTCAACTATAAAGGAAATGTTAAATCACGTATCTTAAATTTTTTTTAGACTACTTGTCTGTTAGCTGATTTGATTAGGTTATAAGTCCTAATGGTTAGATTATTTAACTAATACTTATATTGAACTTTTTTTTTATATTCTTTTATAACTGTATGCTATTTGTGTTTGTATGGATAAAGTTTTGAATGTGAATTTGGATAAGGTGAAAAACTCATAAAAAACAGAAAATAACGAGCTATCTATTTTATTTTTCAATAACATATTAGGGAGGAGAACGAGGGAAAAACTGAGAGAGAGAGAGAGAGAGAGAGAGAGAGAGAGAGAGAGAGAGAGAGAGAGAGAGAGAGAGTAATGTAGAGTTATCAAGGGCAGCGCCGAGTTGGTCAGTTAGTAATAAATAAAAATAGATAAACTCTTAAAAATATCTTTTGTTGCAATGGCAAATATCCCCTCATTCTCTAATTAAGCTGAAGGGGAAATATAATAGGAAAGGCTTCAGAGTTAATTAAATGGTAATGAATTACTAATAACAATATAATTTTGTTCTCATGGCAAATCAGCCCTAACACTTGACAAATACATTAACAAATATTTATGTATATATATGGATTGGTCTCTGATATTAATCTGTCGTTTTCGGTTATTCTTACATATCACCCAGCCCTTTCCCACCCCTTCTCACCTTCCCTTCCTATGGAGGCTGAATTTGAACTTGAAGGGCATCGGGAGTGTCACTATTCATCTCAAGAACCTCTAAAACTATGGATTAGATACTAAATCTGTCGTTTTTAGCTATTTTCACATATCACCCTTTCCCACCTCCTTCTCAGCCCACTTTTATATTGGGGCTGGACTTGGACTTAAAGTTCATTGTGAGTGTCACTATTCATCTCAGCGACCTTGAAAATTACAGATTACACACTATATCTCTTGTTTTCGGTTATTTTTAATTGTCACCACGTTTCCCCACCTTCTCACCCCCAACTTTCCTATCAGGGCTGAAACTGGACTTAAAGGACATCAGGAGTGTCACTATTCTTCTTAGTGACCTTGAAAACTATGGATCAGTCACTAATATATGCCATTTTTGGTCATTGTTACATGTCAACCCCTTCACACCCCTTCTCACACTCTTCTCACCCCACACCCTATCGTGGCTGAGCTTGGAATTATTGAGCATGGGAGTGTCACTATTCACCTCAGTAACCTCGAAAACTATGGATCAGACACTAATATCTGTTCTTTCCATTATTTCTACATTTCACTCCATTTCAACATATATATATATATATATAAGATTTTACAACTCTTTTTTGCTTCTATGGTTCTGGGAAACAGTAAACTGAATCTTCTTCACTTGCAAATTAATCAAGTGATTTCTCTCACCTTCCAACGAGTGACTAAGATAAAACTCTAAGGATCAGCCCGAGTCATGTGGCAGTATATCCTGAGAGCTCCCTGACAGTTATATGACACCATAGTGCGTCCCAGAAGAATCACAGTGGATTAAAAATCAGAGATTCTCAGATTTCAAGAGTTTGTTGGGCAGTGCCATAAACATTCTACTTGAATGGTTGGACTGATTGTACCTCTTAATTCGAGTAGGTACTCTGCTCGTGTGCTTTAGTCAATGTAGAAAGGAGGTTTAGAATGCATGTTTTGTTTGATTTTTCTTGAGTGGGTATAACAATGGCTTTCGAGAATGGAGGGAGAAAGAGCCCTGGCTCTCTTTGTCTATCTGTCCTGTCTGTCTCATTCTTTATATATATATATATATATATATATATATATATATATATATATATATATATATATATATATACCTTGAGGGTATCAAACCATATAAAGATGATATTCCCCAAATGAAATTGAAGGTCACCAGACACCCCACAGAAGTAAGCTTTGCACACTTGCAGTAGCAACTTATATTTCTGAGGTCTATGAGCTCTTCCTAGGCCAGGATTTCTGTTCCCCAATTAATTTGAGTCATAAACTACCTTAAACCCATGGCCAGTGCTACTTGATTGCCCTGAGCAGTACTTAGCACCCTCCGTCTTGAATTGCGAGCCAATTCCAAATTTAGTTCGTGTACCAGGTGCTGCCTTAGGGCTAATGTCAAGGCACATCATAAATCTCCCTCCTAGAGATCCCAAACTGAACTTAAAAACCCTGCCTTGGCCCCCGAAGTGTCCTGGATAATGTCATTGTCCATCCATCATGGACATCGAAGCCATTCTAGATTTAATTCCTGTGCCTGGTGCTGCATTAGTGCCAGTGTCAGAGCATGCGCCAGCTTCCATTCAAGAGATCCCAGTCTGGATCCCCTCTCTTCTCCCGGCTTGGCTCTGCTACCAGTGCCAGTAAGAGAGATGGATTCCTCTGTTCACAGTGGAAGCTCATCACATGGCCCAGCCCTGCCACCCATGCCTGAGTTGGTCACCATAACCAGTGAGTCTTTCACACCCACAAAAACCTCTTCCTCTCATTCCTAGTCTGCTGGAGACTAGTTCCAGAGTAAGGATTCTGCTATATCTCAATTGGCTAAAGTACTTAAGGAACTGCGGCAGCTAGTATTAGCAGTTGTAGGCACTGCCTCTGCTCCCACTGTTGTTGCATCTGGCACAGGTGACATGCCTTCCTCGGACTTGGTTCCCCAGATTCTTGGATCGTCAAACCCTCGACCTAAAAGAGGGAAAAGAAAGATGGAGCTGAGACGTAGCATTTCCAGGTAGCCTGAGAGAGCCACTAAGCTCTCCTCACACTATCACAATGCCTCACCTTCATCTTACAAAGAACTTTGGTATCCTATCCAGAGGAGTTTTCCAGGTTTCTTCCCCTATTTTATTTTTCTTATAACTTTGTAATTAATTCATTCCCTGTAACATTTCCCTTTTTTCTACTTTGATTATCATTTCTCCCTTTATTTTAGGCCTTTAAAGGCTCACCTTTTACTAGATTCACACTCTATCAATGTAGAGAGCCAATTGCCAGATCTAGAACTATGAGCCCTTTGACTTCATTCTCATGCCCCTAAACGACTGGCAAATTTTAAACTGTAGATAAAAGTGCCGTTAGGCCCTTACATGAGTGCTACACCTGGCAGAGTGCCATTACCATAGATATTGGTAGATGCTCCGGTCAGAGAAGTCATACCCTCTGACTACCTACCCCATGTCCACTGGCCCCTACTGGTGTCGGTGAGATTAACAGTGACTGTCCCGATGCCATGTAAGTCCAAGTGCAGTCCTGATAGGAAAGGGAGTGAGAAGGGGTAAAAAGCAGGGACATGTAAAAATAAGCTAAAACAACAGATATTAGTGTCTAATCTATAGTTTTCGAGGTTGCTAAGATGAATGGTGACACTCCTGATGCCTTTCATTTGAAACAAGTTCAACCCCGATAGCAAGTGGGGTGAGAGGTGGTGGAAAATAAAATGTCCCAAATTTCAGATATTAGTGTCTAATCCTTAGTTTTTGAGGTCGCTGGGATGAATAGTAACACTCCTGATACCCTTTAAGTCCAATTCCTGCCCCGATAAGAAGGGGGAGAGGGGGTGGTGTGATAAGGTGTGGGAAGGGGTTGACTTGTATAAATAGCTAATAATGACAGATATTAGTGTCTACTCCATAGTTTTTGAGGCTGCTGAGATAAATATAACCACTTCCAATGCCCTTTAATTCCAAGTTCAGTCCCGATATAAATATGGGTGAGAAGTGGTGAGGTATAAAATATAAAAGATGCAGGGCAATATGTCTGAAGCAACTATCTTAACAGGAATGGGAGAGAGAGACAGACAGACAGAAGGAGAGAGAGAGAGAGAGAGAGAGAGAGAGAGAGAGAGAGAGAGAGAGAGACCTTACCTTACAGACCTTACAGTTCGTTTGGGTTGCCCCAGGTCCCTCAGTGTGAGGCGCCTCTAATGTCTACCAGAGAGTTGCTAGTACATCTTCCGGTATATTTTGCATCTTCCAATCTTGGATGGTCTGGGATGCAGTTTAGATATTTGTCGAGCTTATTCTTAAACACATCTACGCTCACTCCTGATATATTCCTCAGATGAGCTGGCAACGCATTGAATAGACGCTGCATTATCGATGCTGGTGCGTAGTGGATTAATGTTCTGTGTGCTTTCCTTATTTTTCCTGGTATAGTTTTGGGCACTATTAATCTACCTCTGCTTGCTATTTCTGATATTTTTAGTTCCATGATATTTTCTGTTATTCCTTCTATCTGTTTCCATGCCTGAATTATCATGTAGCGTTCTCTTCTCCTTTCTAGACTATATAATTTTAAGGATTGTAGTCTTTCCCAGTAGTCTAGGTCCTTAACTTCTTCTATTCTAGCTGTAAAGGACCTTTGTACACTCTCTATTTGTGCAATATCCTTTTGATAGTGTGGGTACCATATCATATTGCAATATTCAAGTGGACTACGAACATATGTTTTATAAAGCATAATCATGTGTTCAGCTTTCTTGTTTTGAAGTGCCGTAACAAACATTCCCATTTTTGCTTTACATTTTGCCAACAGAATGGCTATTTGATCATTGCATAACATGTTCCTATTCAT
Organism: Macrobrachium nipponense; assembly: GCF_015104395.2. Lineage (NCBI taxonomy): Eukaryota > Metazoa > Arthropoda > Malacostraca > Decapoda > Palaemonidae > Macrobrachium > Macrobrachium nipponense. The sequence continues at coordinate 11,063,948 of NC_087200.1, read as the reverse complement.
CATCACACCAAGGTCTTTAACTGCTTCCTTATTTGTGATTGTCTCATTATTAGGTCCCCTATATGCATATAGCTTTCCTTCTCTGTCTCCATAATTTATTGATTCAAATTTATCAGAGTTAAATACCATCCTATTTACCTCTGCCCAATCATATACTTTGTTAAGGTCTCTTTGTAGAGCGTTCCTATCTTCATCACAAGTAATTTCTCTACTTATTCTTGTGTCATCAGCGAAACTACTCACTACCGAATCCTTAACATTACTGTCTATGTCTTCAATCATAATAACAAACAATATTGCAGCTAGCACCGTACCTTGTGGCACACCGGATATTACCTTGGTTTCATCCGATTTCTCATCGTTTGCAATAACTATCTGTTTTCTGTTGTGTAAAAATTCTTTTAACCATCTTCCTACTTTATCTACGATTATTGTGTTTTCTAATTTTCTTTACTAATATATTATGGTCTACTTTGTCAAAAGCTTTTGCAAAGTCTAGATAAACCACATCTGTTTCATTTCCGCTTTTCATATTTTTGAATATGTTCTCACGGTGGACTAACAGTTGGGTTTGTGTACTTTTTCCGGGTACGAAACCGTGTTGTCCTATATTAAACAATTATTTTTATTAAATGTTTCATAATATTTTTCTTCATTACCCTTTCATACACTTTCATAATATGTGATGTTAGACTCACAGGCCTATAATTACTTGCCTCTAGTCTTGATCCACTTTTGAAAGTAGGGGTGATATATCCTAATTTGTGCTCATCATAAATCTTGCTTGTATCTACACTTTGTCTTAATAATATTGCAAGTGGCTTTGCGATAGAATGAACTACTTTCTTTAACAAAATAGCAGGGACTCCATCCGGCCCTGCAGCAGCTCCATTTTTTAATTTCATTAATTGCCTGCACAATATCAGCTTTCATTAATTCTATGTCAGCTAAATATTCACTATTTTCGTCCCTTACTTCTATATCATTATCTTCATTATCTATTCTAGGGGTGAATTCTCTCTTATATCGTTCTGCCAGTATGTTGCAAATTTCCTTTTTTTCATTCGTTAATCTCCCTTAAATTCTCAGAGGGCCTATTTCTATTTCTTCTTTATTCATCTTCTTCGCATATGAGTATAATAGTTTGGGGTTTTGCTTGATATTTAATAGGGTTTTTTCTTCCAAGTCCCGTTTTTCATTTTCTTTTGATTGTATAATCTTTTGTTCTGCATTTTCTATCTTACTTTTTAGTTCTATAACTTTCCATGCATTTTTTTCTTTTGCAAGACCTTTTTTCCACTTTCTGATTTTCTGGAACAAGATCCTTCTGTCTCTTGGTATGCATGAATGATGTTTACTTTTCTTCTTCGGTATATATTTATCCACTATTTTCTCCAATATTTTATATAATATCTCCGTATTTACCCTTATGTCATCACTTACGAAAATGTTATCCCAATCTTTGTTTCAATTCTTCATTAATTTCTGACCATTTTATATTTTTACTGTAGAAGTTGTATTTTCCATATCCTTCCCACTTTTTCATTTCTTGCTTATCTCTATTTTCACTTGCTTTGGAATGAACTGTTAATTCTATGACATTATGATCTGAAATACTCGCATTATAAACTATTATTTCTTTAACATAATTCATCTCGTTCACAAATACTAGGTCTAAAGTATTTTCCTTCTTGTTGGCAGGTGATTTATTTGTTGAATGTTGTATTCTAGTAGCATATCTAATAGCTTTTCAAATTGCCTCTTATCTTCTGCACTACTATTACTCTCTTTTTTTATATGTATAAGTACAACCACAGTCTCCTATTCGTTCTTTCCATTCTACGAAAGGAAAGTTGAAGTCACCAGATAGGAAGAATAGTCCAGTCCTTGTGATTTCTACATATATCATCCAATTTTTCAATTATTAAGTCAAACTCTTTAGTATTAGGAGGTCTATATATTACTATGTTCATCAATTTTTCTTCAGATTCAAATTCTTCCGCTATTAGTTCACATTCTGAGTTACTATATTTCTCATATATTTTTCCTTGTTTTTTGTCTTTCCCATATAATTGCGGTTCCCCCTTGATTCCTATTTTTTCTATCTGATCTATAAGTTTGGAACCCTTTTATTTGATCATCATTCCCAGTCTCTTGGGAATACCAGGTTTCACTTATATTCATTATATCTATTTTCTTTTCATTTTGGGTTAGTCTTCTAAGTACTCTATTTTTCTTTTTGAGTTACTCGTAACTAAACCCTGCGCATTCATCACTATGATGGTTTTGCGTGTTTTTCTCCTTCATTTAATATTGGTAGTAATAAGGATTTTCCCATGTCTCTTTCCTGTTCTGGTATGTTGTTCTTTTTTTCATTTCCAGAAATTCTGACATTAAAAAATCCAACTTTTCCATAATATTTGATCTTCCTTCATCATAATTATTCATTTTGTGTCTGAATCTGCAATTTTCTCCGTTTCTGCAATATCCTCTTGCATAATAAATACAGTTATTATCTCTTGAGTAGAATTTCGGAGCTGATGCTTTGAAATTTTTTGCTGACACCTCTGCATATCTCATTGGTGGTTTGCTTTTCTCTTTTACCTGATATTCTTGATTTTCTCTCTTTATTTGTTTCTTTCTTATTTTGGATTTTATTACTTGGTTGGTTATTTATTTGATTATGATTCATGGCTACAGGGTGCATATATTTGCATTTTTTGTCGAACTTACATCCTTTTCCTTCTTTTAGGTTTTTACATATTTTTGGATGCAGATCTCTGCAATCATCCCCATAGCCATCTAAGTATGCACATTACCATATATTTCATAGTTTTTGACATACCTTAGGATGTTTGTAGTAACATCTTTCTCCAAATCTGCAATTCCCTCTTTTCAAAAGGTTGCAGATTTTGTCTTTCTTGTCTATTTTTTCCTCTTTCCCGTCATTGTGTAGATCTGGGTAGAGCCTCTTCGGGATTTGCTTTTCTGTTGTCATATCGTAATTTATTTCTTCGTAGGTATGCTGCTTTATTGCCTCATATGTAGTATCAATGAGTATCTCTGCATCCATACTTTTATCTTGTTCTTTGTTTTCCTTATTTTTTTCTGTCATTTCATTTTTGTTTACTTCTCTTCCCCCGTTTTCTCTTCTTCCTTTTTCTTCTTCTTCTTCCTCTTCTTCTTCATCCTCAACTATTTGTACATTCAATCTTGATTTAATAACATTGTCTATCCATGATAGACATGTTGAACAAAAAATTCTTGTATCTTTTCTCAAATCTTGCATTACCTCAGCACACTGTGGATGGGTCGGAATGTTGCATGCAGCACATTTTCTGATTAGGTTTTGTGGATTGACTATGCTATACCAAACCTTACACAGTTTGCATGCTTTTGGCATTCTTTTTCCTAATGCATCAATTAGGATATTCACAAGATTCACCTTATTCATTTTCTTTGTCGGAATATGTTGGTTTATGTATAGTTATGAGTCTCTTGACCACTTGGATTTTATTTGGAACTTCTTCAATTATTTTCAAGATGTTTTCATTAGATTTGTTCCAGTTTGAAGGATTATATCCTTCTAATATATCTATGAATGCTTTTGTATGTTTTTGGTTAGGACTGTTGCTGATTTCATAGATGAGAAATGCCAGTTCCCTTCCTGCTCCCTCATCGTATTGCGAATCCGCCAAGCAAGCTAAATTACGCCACCTCTTCCCGCAGTTGGAACTTACTGCCATCTTGTTCTGATTTCAGAGAGAGAGAGAGAGAAAATAGAGGGGAGGAGGAGGAGGAGGAGGAGGAGGAGGAGGAGGAGGAGGAGGAGGAGGAAGACAGCGAGCGAGAGAGAGAGAGAGAGAGAGAGAGAGAGAGAGAGAGAGAGAGAGAGAGAGAGAGAGAGAGAGAGAGAGAGAGAGAGAGAGAGAGAGAGAGAGAGAGATTTTATGAACGTCACTCAGAGTTTTCCCGGGCAGTGCCGGGTTGGTCAGCTCCTATATAAAATAAGATGAATGGTTTTTTTAATGCCAAAAGTGTAGAACATAACAGCAATACTCACAAAAGCATCATCTTTAAAACAACGGTCATCTCCTTGATATTATCAAATTCATTTCCCCCTGTACCTCATCAATAATAATGCTTCATCAGTGTTTGTCATCACCGCTACCAGCCTTATCCACAACAGTTCCTCTAATACTTGTATTTAGCCTCTAATTCCAAAAAGGGGCCCGGGCGTGGGTGGGAGGGGGGGGGGGGGGGGGGGGGGGGGGGGGGGGGGGGAGGGGGCGGGAGGGTGGGAACACAGTTCCCTAATTATGACGAGGACTTAGTCCAGTCTATAGATCAGGGTTCACGGGAGATTGGGGACTCATCTCTGACGGCAAATGGATCACACGATTTATGCTGACGTCAGCAATTTTCATTCAGATTATTTCGTGTATGAGGATTGTTTGCTTAATCTCCGGCCTTCGTCGGATATTTTCGAGTTTAGGTAAATCGTAAGACAGGGAGTTATGTTCCTCTTGTATTATTTGCTCTGTATTAATTTGTTTTTGTCTAGAAATGGATATCTAAAACAGGTAAGGAAGATCTTGCGTTATTGATCAGCGCACAGTATAGTATTTCTTTTTTATTCTGCAAGGATTTGGGTTGACCAAATAAAAGTGTTCAAAATATGTTAATTATCTATCTATCTATCTATCTATCTATCTATCTATCTATCTATCTATCTATCTATCTATCTATCTACTTATTATTTACTTATTTACAATGTTCTTGATTTATAATTTTTGGGACACTTCAGTAAGTAAAGGAAAGAATTAATAGATTTAAAATTAACTTGAGGTTTTTACAATTGAAGTTAAATAAAAACTTCCTAATCCAACTTTTTGATGACCTGTTGTATCAAAATTCCACATAACCTAGTTGAAATTCTTCTTCAGAGAATAAATCTTGTTTGATTTCTGATATTTCAAATCAGACTTAATATACATGACACTTTTACTTGTTTCAGGGATTTTAAAAGAAAACAGCTATTTATTCTTATTTTATTATTTTCTTTATTAACAAGTAAACATTCACATCGAATAAGTCTAAAGTTATAAGTATGCAAAGTAATTCTGGCAATAGAATGACAGTATTTAAGAAAAACGAAAGAACGCGAAGGCAGTAAAGAATTATTAAAAAAAATTTATGTCTATACATTCACACGAAAATAACTGTAAAAATAATAATGACTAGGTTTCTGAAAATGGGAGAACTACGGTAAATCACTAGCTTAGACTAATAAACAGCTATGCATTTTCAACAATTAACTCTGCTGAGCAAATCAGGGATAGGATTCACGCAACAATTCAGTGTCAGTTTTAAAATACCTAATGTATGTCACCCAAAATTATATCTTAAATCAGTACTCTGTTCTTTCCAAATATACATTCTTTCTGGCAACGAAGAGGCAGAACTTCTTATATCTCTCTTTGAAGATCATTGAATTGACAGTATAGGTCGTATGATTTTCTACTGTGTTTTGGCAGTTTTTCATCTGATCATGTATTTAGAGCCAAAACGTCAAACTCATAATATACATACATACACACATACACACACACACACACACACACACACATATATATATATATATATATATATATATATATATATATATATATATTATCTATACATATATATATATATATATATATATATATATATAATATAGATATATATATATATATATATATATATATATCTTTGATCTTCCACGTTCCTATAGAAGGGTTCCTGTAAATACACTGAAGATGCTCCAACCATCATAATTTGAAGTAATTTCAGTTTTTCTTCAAAGTCTTAGACATACAAGATACTATATGTAAACGTATAATGAGAAAATACGATCTCATATTTTTTTTTTCTTATAAACTACTCGAGAGCTTCAACATTTTTGGGGAAGAAAGTCAGAGGACAATGTCACCGTTTGCCAAAAAAACGTCTTGTCTCTGTCAGCAATGGGTCAAAAATAAAAAGGATTTTTTGATAGTTTCCGATGAATTTAGAATAAAGAAGATCCTTTCTCTTGCACTCAAATAATTCCGTATTCTTTTTATGTACTACAAAATAAATGAACAAAGTTAAAGGTATATCTTAGTTTAACCAGACCACTGAAACTGATTAACAGCTCTCGCTATTCTTTTAATAGGGTGGCTAGAAACCAATTGGTCACCTAGTAACGGTACCTACAGCTTACTGTGGGATCCGAACCCATCTCTATCACCAGAGATAAATTCTTCTGATCCCGCGTTGGCAGGGCAGGGAAGCGACCTTCGGACCACCAGATTGATAGCCGAGCGCGAAAACCACTCGTCTAACGAGGAACTGAATGAATTACCAAAATGATTGATTTAGAATTATGTTCCGCCCAGATTGATAACTTGAAACAACTATAGAAGCTTAATTTATTTTTTACACTTTTAGTTAATTCAACATTCTTTTTAGGCGCCACAAAATGAATAGATGAATTGATAGATATTTTTTAAGACGGCGCCTAACGACCAAACTGCAAACCAACTCGAGCGGAAAAAAAAAAAAAAAGGATTCACGAAAACGCGCAGTTGAACAGGACTTCTTTGTTACGAGAGTGAGTGAAAGAGGTCTGCGAGCCTCCGATCTCATTTATGCAGAGTTTTATCCAGTTACGCTGTAAATGTATTTGAATGGCATTAGCGAGAATGAACATTTAACTCGTCTAATCAACCTGGGGGTTAATTAATTCTCGGAACTTCGCGAAAGACTCCTCTCAGTCTCACTTGATAAGGAGCTGCTTTCAATGCAGTGTTTCTCTCTGCAGCAAATTGATTGATATTGTTAGCGTGAATTTTTTTCACTACTGTATCGGGAGATGTATTACACCTTCTACATTTTATATAATTTTCTGAAAGCTGAGTCTAGATTCTGGGGACTATTAGCGTCTTTCAGGAAGTGACGGAAATAAAGTTTCTGTCGAACTTTCATATATTATATAAGACAGTGGTGCAAAAGTCAAGAGTTTAGAGCGAAGACGTAACAATACTAAAATTATATATATTTATATTTACGTATTTCCCCTCTCCTCTCTTAGCCAGTGTCAAGTATCTATTTTTTTTTTTTTTAAATCAAGTGATGGGGCATCTAATTATTTCCCGTTCCTCCATCGTACGATTTTGGGGGTTTAGGAACCGTTATATATAGTATATATATATATATATATATATATATATATATATATATATATATATATATATATATATATATATATATATATATAAGTTTTATTGGACACATTCTTCTGACACTTATGAAATGAATAAATAAAAAGAATGCTAAAGAGAGAGAAGTAGATTTTAAAGGTGTAACCGGAGGCGCTGTCCTCTTACTGGGATGTCCTCATACGAGACCTATTAATAAAAAATGTGTAAAAAACTCCGCTTATCGACCGTAAGGGTGAAAACTGGAATAAATAATTAGATATTTCCGATCTAGCGAATAAGCAGTAGATTTAAAACCTGGTTAAAGGTATCTGCTTCTAGGTCAGTTAATCGTAGATCTTTAGAATAATATTGTTTCAGTTTTAAGAATCTGCTTTACGCATTTGTGTATCAAACTACAAAAACTTTGCAGAGTTTATCTGTACACGTAGTCTTATAATTACACTAATGCCCTCCACCAAATAATATTTATTTTTTCTGTTCATCTGAATTAGGAGTCAGATAGATTCCTTAGCGATCCCAAACAAACTTTCGTTTACAGTTCTCGCCTTTAATGTCAAGTTATTTTGTGGTCTTTTTTTCCTTCCTACTCGAACCAAGTGGTACTCTAAATAGGTAGTTTTTATGAATGGAGTCAAATGTTACAATTTAATTCATCTAAAATACGGGAAAAATATGAGAGATTCATCGTTCATATGATACAGGAATTTACATACATCTGTTACGGATTCATTGAGAACTATCGTGGAAAAGGATTTACTTGATTTTGAAAATAACAAAAGCAGAAAATGGAAAAGCAGAGCATA
>NC_087200.1:11028398-11050898 GCF_015104395.2 Macrobrachium nipponense | reverse complement strand
TAGCTTTAGCTACTTTTCGAAGAGACATATATCGAATTTTTCATCATCCTCACTGTGGGCTGTTGCATTGTCCTGGAGCGGTGTCAGGCAAATTTCTCGAAATCAATTGCGCGAAGGTAAATTTCTCGAATTCAATTGATCGAAAAATAATTTCTCGAACTATCATTTTCTCGAATGTCAATTACTCGAAAACAAACAAGTAACTTTCTCGAACACAATCGAAAGTATCCCATAAGCGCCAAAGACCAATTTATAAAGAGGCTATTAGCATTCCAAGCGTAAATTTCTCGAACACAATCGAAAGTATCCCATAAGCGCTAAAGACCAATTCATAAAGAGGCCATTAGCATTCTAAACGCTTCTCATTCTGTTAACAAAATTCTGAATTGAGTTTTTCCTGTTATATTTTTCTCCAGTAGTCTTAACCCATCAAGATGGAAGCAACGTATGTTGAGAGCGAAAAGGGAAGGAAGAAATTATGTTTAAATGGATATTTATATATCAAGGACAAAGGAGTAAATAAAAAAATTTATTGGAAATGTGAAATGTGCAAGAAATTTAAATGTTCTGCTCGTGCTATCACCATCGATGATAATATAGAAAAAGAGAGTGGTGACCACAATCATGCAGGAGATGGGGCTAAAGTCGAAGCTGCCAGAGTCCAAGAAAAACTGATAGAGGATTCAATCAATAGTCGAGATACACCCCATTATATAGTGTCTTGTGCTTCAAAGGGGGTTTCGAACAGCAATTAAGTGCTTGTCATCCATCCATCTGGAAATTTATACAAGGATTACAACGAGAACAAAGTCTACAGGAGCTACGAATTGAACAATATTTGGGAGGTGTTGGTATTCCCGTGCGCAAAAAGAAGTATCGTGACTGTGCAAAAAGGTTACAAACCATTGTAATAAATTATGACGAAGAGAGGCCTGTCGAAGAATATCTACGAAGTGTAACATACAACATTTCATTTTGATTGATTAAATTTTAATGCTGTATTTCATTCTGAATGATAATATTTTTATACATACAATAAAATCATAACCTTTGTATTTCTTTTCATTCCTTCATTTACAATAAATTTTTAACATTTGTGTTTGTCAACCCAAAAGGATATATTTTCCTTGAATACTGAAAATTTTTCCATTCAATTTCTCGACAAAATAGATATCAGTTTTCGAGAAATATGGGATTCGAGAAAAATGATAGTTCGATAAATTATTTCTCGAGCAATTGAGTTCGAGAATTTGACTTTCGAGAAATTGCATTCGAGAAATTTACCTTTAGTCGACACGATTACAAGGTCATTGACATTTGCAGAAATATGATTAAACAACTCATAACTTGTGTGTGATATATATATAGTATATATATATTATATATATATACATAACTTCAGGAAAGCCGAAGACACATGACGAGTTAAAAGGGTTTATTCGTAAGAAACGTTTCGCACAAGGAACTTTGTGCATCATCAGTCTGTTAAAAATAAAAGTACATTTTAAATTAATAAAAGCAAAATACAAATAAAAATTACAATCTAAAATTTTAAATTTAAAATTTATAATTTAAAAATTAGCATAATTCAAAGTTAAAAGTGAAATAAGAACATTAAAACACGACTACTAAAACACCAACCATTCGCTAAGAAAGGAGAGAGAGAATGACCAGAAATGAGATTGAGGTCAGAAAGAAGACTATGCCAGGTATGCGGAGACGATGAACTACCGCTATTCATGAGGGAACAAGTCTTTTGATAAATAATGACTCGAGTGTTGTTAAATACTCAGAGTCCTTATTGTAACCTAAAATGGAGAAGTGCTGTTCTTGACTTCGATCTTACATTTGATGGCATGATTTTTGATATTTGAATGCTCTGGTCTACTTAATCTCTGGCCAGTTCTAAAACTATACCCCATGTGGCTGCAATATCGCATTTGCAACAGCCTCTTGGTAGATCCAACGTAAATACCAGGACATCCTGGGCACGTAAATTTATACACAACATTAGACCTCATAAAAGCTGCAGACGATCTTTAAAGCAGAACAGGGAGCCAATTTTACTCGGGTTATTTGATATTAATTTTAATTTTAAGCATGGTGATTTCACCTTCAATGATTTGAGTAAGTTTCTTTGACAGTTTCAGGTTGGAAATATAAGGAATCGAGGCATACATGAGTTTCTTTGGAACGTCAACAATCGGTGGCACTGGTTTCAGATATTTAGTTAAATTTTGTTAATTATTTTCTGAACTAAGTCTTTGGGATATGAATTTTGTTGGAAAAAAGATAGTAAAAATTCTATTTCCCTATGAAAAATGTCCCCAACTCGAAGAGTACTTTAGGGCTCTATGAACTAAAGTGGAGATAGTGTTAAGTTTAAAACTTCTTTGGCAGGAGCTGTAAAAAATTATTGGCTAGACCAAGTATACGTTTTTTTCCTATAGACAGCTGTATTAAATTGATGGTCAATTCTGTTAACGCAAATGTCTAAGAATGGTAGACAATTTTCCTTTTCCTCTTCTATAGTAAACTTGATATTAGTGTGTTGTGAATTAATATACTGTAGGAATTCTGCTGCCTGCATTGATGCTTAAAAAGGGCGAAGGTATCGTCAACGTACCTTCTATAAAACATAGGTTTAAAAGCTGAAGAACAAGATTCTAAGAATTTCTGTTCCAGATGAGACATAAAAAAGATAGCAAATATGGGGCCCAAAGGGGAACCCATAGCCACACCATCCACTTGAGAGTATAGTTTTTGGTTAAAAATAAACATAGAGTCTTGTACTGCGAGTTCTAAAAGTTGTTTAAAAAGCAATTTACTAAAACCATGAAAAATATATTCTTCGTCAGGAAACACTTTTTCAATGATAATGTCAATAGTTTCGTTAAGTGGGATATTTGTGAATAAAGATTCCGTGAAGAGATATGTTTAAAAGGAGTGTTACTAAATGCTTTAACTGACCTCATAAGAAATATCCTGTTCCCCGCAGATTCATGATAGCCATCCACTCGCTAAAAAAGTTAGATGTTATAATAAGTAGATCCGACAAAGACGGCAAAATTGTAATAATGGACAAAGACTTCTACCTCGACAAAATCAACCAGCTCCTTAGCGACACAAATACTTACGAAAAACTGACGAAAAATCCCCTCCAGAACGTTCCCACAGAATTTTTTCGGAAAGTAAGATTAATTGGCCAAGACAAAAAGAGTATTGAACTATTAGAGAAATTTAAAGTAATTAAATCCTAATACCCTACTTTTTATATGGTCTTTTTTTCCCAAAACTCACAAAGACAATCTTCCATTCAGACCCATCGTTTCATGCGCCGGAGCTTTCAATTACAAAATTTCTAAATGGTTAGCTGGCCTCCTTTCTCCTTTTTTAGGCACTTTTTCTCCCAGTCACATCAAACATTCGGAAGACTTTTGTCACAAATTCAGAGAAGCACATATACCACTTCACAACATAAAACTTTTAAGCCTTGACGTAGACTCCCTATTCACAAAAGTACCAGTACAGGACGTTCTTCAGTTTTTAAGGAAAAAAAAATTATCCCCCTATTCAGATCATTTCCCTTTGGCACTTGACAAAATAATAAAAGTTAGTTGAATTATGTGCATCTAATAACGTATTTTCATTCGGGGAATCATTCTACAAGCAAAAATTCGGGTGTAGTATGGGTAGTCCTTTAAGTCCTATTTTAGCCAATCTGTACATGGAATACTTTGAAACTACAGTAATAAATGCAATAAACCCAAAACATGCTGTGGATGAGATACGTGGATGACATACTAACATTTTGGGATAATAAGTGGGGTAATTTTAATGAATTCCTCTCAAAATTAAACGCATTAGTGCCCAGCATCAAATCTAAAGTTGAATGGGAAACAGACAACAAAATTCCTTTTCTTGATGTTTTTAATAATCAGAGAACACGACAGAATACAAATTTACCATATACAGAAAACCAAACGTTCTCACTTTCATATATTCACTACTTAGCTATCATGACAATACTATCAAGATAGGTCTAGCCAGCAACCTATTCCTAAGAGCCTTACGAATTTGTTCCCCAGATTTCCTGGAAAAAGAATTTGAACTAATTCGCAAGCAACTTTCATCTTTAAAGTATCCTGACCATATAATTGAGAAAGCAATTCAAAAAGCAAACGTAATTTTCTACCGACCCCCTAAAGACAAGACCAGAGAACACACCCAACAATAAAATAAAAATTCCCCACCTGGAGACGATTAAAGAGAGTAACTCACACCCTTGGGAAATCCAACCCTTTTGCATTTACCTACCCAAATACCTTAGCCAAATCCCTGATTAACGTCCAACAAAAGACATCGCCCAAAGACTCTGGGGTATATGAGATCCCATGCCAGGACTGTGACCAATCTTACATCGGATTTACAGGTAAATCACTTCCCCAGAGATTAATACAACACAAACGGTCAGTTAGGTATGGACAACAGAACTCGGCTATTTTCAATCATATAAATGAACATAACCATAGAATAAACTGGAATATGTCACGTGTAATTTATAGCAGCAACTGCCGGTACAAGAGTCAAATGATGGAATCGGCCTTAATAAAAGAGAAGCAGGTAATGAACATCTCAAAAGGGAATTGGACATCAGACATCGTCGACGCAGTGTTCATTCAACCAACGCTTAAGAAGATTAAAGGAAGATTATCAGCGGGGGTGACCTAAATTGGCTTACTTGTGGACGAATCTCTTTGTATAAATACCACCTTTTCTGTAAACTTTTCTCATTCATATACCTGAAGAGAGAGACAGCAGTCTCTGAAAATATAGTACTTTTCTCTCTACATTTTGGTGTTTTTATGGGCTCCTTTTATTAGATGGAATTCTGTTGTTACAGAACACTTTTACCAGTCATTGTCAGCCCATTATGGAATTCAACCGCCTTTCCACGATTCTTCACTCACTTCCAGAAGTCAAGCCAGTTTTCCGCAAGTTTTGAAAAAGAACTGAACAGACTACGGACCGGCTGAAAAAACCAAAAACACTTTTTGGAAGATTGCCTCAAAGAACAAGTACTTCCAAAACTGTACGGATTCGGGAGATGGACTCTGCAATCAAACCCCTTCCCTCTATCACACAGATTTTCCTGGAAGAAAGAATCACCAATACGAGAAACGACATCTTCGTGCTACGCAGAGTGATATATGGAACTCAATCTAATCTTCGCCTCCTCACTACGGACCACGTATACAGGTATCTGATTTCATCTGTTCCGACATTGCTGCCTATAATAGCGTGACTCATTCCAACAGACTTTTACGCAAGTTAAATAACCTAATAGATAATAGCGCATGGAATAATCTTGAACAACAAGACAAAGTTTTAAACTTATCCAACACCCCCCTTACTGTAAATCAACATTTAGTTTTAAATTTAGGCTTATCCTTTGCCCTAATGCCAGACCGCAAAACAACCTAGACTTCATAGTGGCTTTTGATAAATTCATATCTGACAAAAACTACAGCCGTGAAGAGATATGTTTAAAAGGAGTGTTACTAAAATGCTTTAACTGACCTTCATAAGAAAATATCCTGTTCCCCGCAGATTCATGATAGCCATCCACTCGCTAAAAAAGTTAGATGTTATAATAAGTAGATCCGACAAAGACGGCAAAATTGTAATAATGGACAAAGACTTCTACCTCGACAAAATCAACCAGCTCCTTAGCGACACAAATACTTACGAAAACTGACGAAAAATCCCCTCCAGAACGTTCCCACAGAATTTTTTCGGAAAGTAAGATTAATTGGCCAAGACAAAAAAGAGTATTGAACTATTAGAGAAATTTAAAGTAATTAATCCTAAATTACCCTACTTTTATGGTCTTCCCAAAACTCACAAAGACAATCTTCCATTCAGACCCATCGTTTTCATGCGCCGGAGCTTTCAATTACAAAATTTCTAAATGGTTAGCTGGCCTCCTTTCTCCTTTTTTATTTTTTAGGCACTTTTTCTCCCAGTCACATCAAACATTCGGAAGACTTTTGTCACAAATTCAGAGAAGCACATATACCACTTCACAACATAAAACTTTTAAGCCTTGACGTAGACTCCCTATTCACAAAAGTACCAGTACAGGACGTTCTTCAGTTTTTAAGGAAAAAAAATTATCCCCCTATTCAGATCATTTCCCTTTGGCACTTGACAAAATAATAAAGTTAGTTGAATTATGTGCATCTAATAACGTATTTTCATTCGGGGATCAATCATTCTACAAGCAAAAATTCGGGTGTAGTATGGGTATCCTTTAAGTCCTATTTTAGCCAATCTGTACATGGAATACTTTGAAACTACAGTAATAAATGCAATAAAACCCAAAAACATGCTGTGGATGAGATACGTGGATGACATACTAACATTTTGGGATAATAAGTGGGGTAATTTTAATGAATTCCTCTCAAAATTAAACGCATTAGTGCCCAGCATCAAATCTAAAGTTGAATGGGAAACAGACAACAAAATTCCTTTTCTTGATGTTTTAATAATCAGAGACACGACAGAATACAAATTTACCATATACAGAAAACCACGTCTCACTTTCATATATTCACTACTTTAGCTATCATGACAATACTATCAAGATAGGTCTAGCCAGCAACCTATTCCTAAGAGCCTTACGAATTTGTTCCCCAGATTTTTTTTCCTGGAAAAAGAATTTGAACTAATTCGCAAGCAACTTTCATCTTTAAAGTATCCTGACCATATAATGGAGAAAGCAATTCAAAAAGCAAAACGTAATTTTCTACCGACCCCTAAAGACAAGACCAGAGCACACCCAACAATAAAATAAAAATTCCCCACCTGGAGACGATTGAAGTTAGAGTAACTCACAACCCTTGGGAATCCAACCCTTTTGCATTTACCTACCCAAATACCTTAGCCAAATCCCTGATTAACGTCCAACAAAAGACATCGCCCAAAGACTCTGGGGTATATGAGATCCCATGCCAGGACTGTGACCAATCTTACATCGGATTTACAGGTAAATCACTTCCCCAGAGATTAATACAACACAAACGGTCAGTTAGGTATGGACAACAGAACTCGGCTATTTTCAATCATATAAATGAACATAACCATAGAATAAACTGGAATATGTCACGTGTAATTTATAGCAGCAACTGCCGGTACAAGAGTCAAATGATGGAATCGGCCTTAATAAAAGAGAAGCAGGTAATGAACATCTCAAAAGGGAATTGGACATCAGACATCGTCGACGCAGTGTTCATTCAACAACGCTTAAGAAGATTAAAGGAAGATTATCAGCGGGGGTGACCTAAATTGGCTTACTTGTGGACGAATCTCTTTGTATAAATACCACCTTTTCTGTAAACTTTTCTCATTCATATACCTGAAGAGAGAGACAGCAGTCTCTGAAATATAGTACGGTTTTCTTTCCTTTTACAGTTTGGTGTTTTTATGGGCTCCTTTTATTAGTTATATATATATATATATTATATATATATATATATATATATATATATAACTATATATATATATATATATATATATATATATATATATATGTTATGAATTTGACGTTTTGGCTCTAAATACATAATCAGTTGAAAAACTGCCAAAACATAATAGAAAATCATACGATCTATTCTGTTAATTACTTTGCATAATTAAAACTTTAGACTTATTCGATGTGAAAGTTTATCTGTTAATAAAAAAAATAATAAAATCAAAATAAATAGCTGTTTTTTGTAAAAGCCTGAACAAGCAAAAGTACTGTATATAATATTAAGTCTGATTTGAAATATCAGAAACCAAAAAAGATTTATTCTCCAAAGAAGAATTTCAACTAGGTTATGAGAAAAATTTGATGTAAACGATCATCAAAAAGTAGGATTAGGACGTTTCTATTTAACTTCAATAGACATTGTAAAAACCTCAAGTTAATTTTAAGGCTATTAATTCTTTCCCTTGCTTACTGAGGTGTCCCAGTTTTTCTCCTTATAAATTAAATAGATAAATCAATAATTAAATAGTAAATAAAAAACAAACATGTAAATGAAAAATGAATAAAAATAAAAAGATAAATGAAAGTTCAAAAATTATTGATCAAGAACATTGTAAATAAGTAAATAATAAGTAGATAGCTAGATAGCTAGATAGATAGATAGATTAATAGATAGATAGATAATTATCAAATTTCGGATACCTTTATTTGGTCAACCCAAGTCCTTGCAGAATAAAAAAAAAAAAAAAACACTACACTGTGCTCTGATCAATAACGCGAGATCTTCCTTACCTGTTATAGATATCCATTTCTAGACAAAAACAAATTAATACAGAAATCCACTCTAGTAAGAGCAAATAATAAAAGAGGAACATAACTCCTTGTCTTACGATTTACCTAAACTCGACAATATCCGACGAAGGCCGAAGATTAAGCAAACAATCCTCATACACGAAATAATCTGAATGAAATTGCTGACGTCAGCATAAATCGTGTGATCCATTTGCCCTCAGAGGTGAGTCCCCAATCTCCCGTGAACCCTGATCGTTAGATTGGACCAAGTCCTCGTCATAATTAGGGAACCGTGTTCCCACCATCCTTCCCCCACCCTCCCACCCACTCCCGGGCTCCTTTTTGGAATTAGAAGGCTAAATACAAGTATTAGAGGAAACTGTTGTGGATAAGGCTGGTAGCGGTGATGACAAACAGTGATGAAGCATTATTATTGATGATGTACAGGGGGAAATGAATTTGATAATATCAAGGAGATGAGCGTTGTTTTAAAGATGATGCTTCTGTGAGTATTGCTGTTTATATGTTCTACACTTTTTGCATTAAAAAACCATTCATGTTTCCTTTTATTTATAACGAGCTGACCAACCCGGCACTGCCCGGGAAAACTCTGAGTGACGATTGATAAACTCTCTCTCTCTCTCTCTCTCTCTCTCTCTCTCTCTCTCTCTCTCTCTCTCTCTCTCTCTCCCCCTCCTGCTCCTCCTCCTCCTCCCCTCTATTTCTCTCTCTCTCTCTCTCTCTCTCATTTCCTCTCCTTCTGTCTGTTTGTCTGTCTCTCCCATATTGCCCTGCATCTTTTATATTTTATACCTCACCACTTCTCACCCATATTTATATCGGGACTGAACTTGGAATTAAAGGGCATTGGAAGTGGTTATATTTATCTCAGCAGCCTCAAAAACTATTGAGTAGACACTAATATCTGTCATTATTAGCTATTTATACATGTCAACCCCTTCCCACACCTTATCACACCGCCCCCTCTCCCCCTTCCTATCGGGGCAGGAATTTAACTTAAAGGGTATCAGGAGTGTTACTATTCATCCTAGCTACCTCAAAAACTAGGGATTAGACACTAATATCTGAAATTTGGAACATTTTATTTTCCACCACCTCTCACCCCACTTGCTATCGGGGCTGAACTTGTTTCAAATGAAAGGCATCGGGAGTGTAACTATTCATCTTAGCAACCTCGAAAACTATGGATTAGACACTAATATCGGTTGTTTTAGCTTATTTTTACATGTCCCTGCTTTCTACCCCTTCTCATTCCCATTCCTATCAGGACTGCACTTGGACTTACATGGCATTGGGACTCACTGTTAATCTCACCGACACCAGTAGGAACCAGTGGACATGGGGTAGATAGTCAGAGGGTATGACTTCTCTGACAGGAGCATCTAACAATATCTATGGATATGGCCCTCTGTCAGGTGTGGCACTCATGTAAGGGCCTAACGGCACTTTTATCTACAATTTAAAATTTGCCATTCATTTGGGGGCATGAGAAGGAAGTCAAAGGGCTCATAGTTCTAGATCTGGCAATTGGCTCTCTACATTGGTAGAGTGCGAATCTAGTAAAAGGGGAGCCTTTATAAGGCCTAAAATAAAGGGAGAAATGATAATCAAGGTGGAAAAAGGGGAAATGTTACAGGGAATGAATTAATTACAAAGTTATAAGAAAAATAAAATAGGGGAAGAAAGCTGGAAAACTCCCCTGGATTGGATGCCAAAGTTCTTTGTAAGATGAAGGTGAGGCGTTGTGATAGAGGGCATTAGTGCGAGGAGAGTTTGGTGGCTCTCTCAGGCTACATGGAAATGCTACGTCTCTGCTCCATCTTCCTTGTCCCTCTTTTAGGTCGAGGGTTTGACGATCCAAGAATCGGGGGAACCAAGTCCGAGGAAGGCATGTCACCTGTGCCAGATGCAACGACAGTGGGAGCAGAGGCACTGCCTACAACTGCTGATACTAGCAGTCGCAGTTCCTTAAGTTCTTTAGCCAATTGAGATATAGTAGAATCCTTACTCTGGAACTGGTCTCCAGCAGACTAGGAATGAGAGGAAGAGGTTTTTGTGGGTGTGAAAAGCTCACTGGTTATGGTGACCAACTCAGGCATGGGTGGCAAGGCTGTGCCATGTGATGAGCATCCACTGTGAACAGAGGAATCCATCTCTCTTACCGGCACTGGTAGCAGAGCCAAGCCGAGAGAAGAGAGTGGATCCAGACTGGGATCTCTTGAATGGAGAGCTGGCGCATGCTCTGACACTGGCACTAATGCAGCACCAGGCACAGGAATTAAATCTAGAATGGCTTCGATGTCCATGATGGATGGACAATGACACTATCCAGGACACTTCGGGGGCCATGGCAGGGTTTTTAAGTTGAGTTTGGGATCTCTGGGAGGGAGATTTATGATGTGCCTTGACATTAGCCCTAAGGCAGCACCTGGTACATGAACTAAATTTGGAATTGGCTCGCAATTCAAGACGGAGGGTGCTAAGTACTGCTCAGGGCAATCAAGTAGCACTGGCCATGGGTTTAAGGTAGTTTATGAGGCTTACTTGAGGGGCTAGGACCCCTGGATTGTCTCAAATTAATTGGGGAATAGAAATCCTGGCCTAGGAAGAGGTCATAGACCTCAAGAATATATGTTGCTACTGCAAGTGTGCAAAGCTTACATCTGTGGGGTGTCTGGTGAACTTCAATTTCATTTGGGGAGTATTATCTTTATATGGTTGATACCATATATATAGATATATATATATATATATATATATATATTATATAATATATATATATATAAAGAATGAGACAGACAGGCAGATAGACGAGAGAAGCCAGGGCTCTCTTTCTCCCTCCATTCTCGAAAGCCATTGTCATACCCACTCAAGAAAAATCAAACAAAACATGCATTCTAAACCTCCTTTCTACATTGACTAAAGCACACGAGCAAAGTACGTACTCGAACTAAGAGGTACAATCAGTCCAACCATTCAAGTAGAATGAAATCTGAGAATCTCTGATTTTTAATCCACTTTGATTCTACTGGGACGCACTATGGTGTCATATAACTGTCAGGGAGCTCTCAGGATATACTGCCACATGACTTGAGCTGATCCTTAGAGTTTTATCTTAGTCACTTGTTGGAGGGTGAGAGAAATCACTTGATTAATTTGCAAGTAAAGAAGATTCAGTTTACTGTTTGCCAGAACCATAGAAGCAAACAATAGTTGTAAAATCTTATATATATATGTGTGGAAATGGAGTGAAATGTAGAAATAATGAAAAGAACAGATATTAGTATCTAATCCATAGTTTTCGAGGTTGCTGAGGTGATTAGTGACACTCCCATGCTCAATAATTCCAAGCTCAGCCACGATAGGGTGTGGGGTGAGAGGAGTGTGAGAAGGGGTGTGAAGGGGTTGACATGTAACAAGGACCAAAAATGACATATATTGGTGTCTAATCCATTGTTTTCGAGGTCACTAAGAAGAATAGTGACACTCCTGATGTCCTTTAAGTCCAGTTTCAGCCCTGATAGGAAGGTTGGGGGTGAGATAGTGGGGAAATGTTGTGATACTTAAAAATAACTGAAAACAACGGATATAGTATCTAATCCGTAATTTTCAAGGTCGCTGAGATGAATAGTGACACTCTCAATGAACTTTAATTCTAATTTCAGCCCCAATACAAAGGGGGGGCTGAGAAGGAGGTGGGAAGGGGTGATATATGAAAATAGCTAAAAACGACAGATTTAGTGTTTAATCCATAGTTTTTGAGGTTCTTGAGATGAATAGTGACACTCCCGATGCCCTTCAAGTTCAACTTCAGCCTCCATAGGAAGGGAAGGTGAGAAGGGGTGGGAAAGGGCTGGGTGATATGTAAGAATAACCGAAAACGACAGATTAATATCAGAGTCCAATCCATATATATACATAAATATTTGTTAATGTATTTGTCAAGTGTTAGTGCTGATTTGCCATGAGAACAAAATTATATTGTTATTAGTAATTCATTACCATTTAATTAACTCTGAAGCCTTTCCTATTATATTTCCCCTTCAGCTTAATTAGAGAATGAGGGGATATTTGCCATTGCAACAAAAGATATTTTTAAGAGTTTATCTATTTTTATTTATTACTAACTGACCAACTCGGCGCTGCCCTTGATAACTCTACATTACTCTCTCTCTCTCTCTCTCTCTTCTCTCTCCTCAGTTTTTCCCTCGTTCTCCTCCCTAATATGTTATTGAAAAATAAAATAGATAGCTCGTTATTTTCTGTTTTTTTATGAGTTTTTCACCTTATCCAAATTCACATTCAAAACTGTATCCATACACACAAACAAATGCATACAGTTATAAAAAAATATAAAAAAAAGTTCAATATAAGTATTAGTTAAATAATCTAACCATTAGGACTTATAACCTAATCAAATCAGCTAACAGACAAGAAGTCTAAAAAAATTTTAAGATACGTGATTTAACATTTCCTTTATAGTTGACGAGATCTTTCATTGCAAATATTCTCCATTCTTCTTCTGGCATCATTATTCTGTTAAGTTTGTTTTTAACTTCAGCTTTGTTAGTCTAAAACCTCCTTCAGGCGAACAGAATCTAAGATGCATGAGCTCAAAGTTCTTTTAGATCCAACAAGATTTTTAATAACTGACATTTTCCATTCCTACTCTGATACCATTAGTCTTTTTCATATCCTTTGAACTTCATATTTGCTTATGCATTAAAGGTAATTGATATTTACGTCTGGAACATTTTAGATGATACCGAGATTATGGAAACAAATGAAATTATTCTCCTGTAATTTAGCAGATTGCATCATGACCTCCCAATCTCCTTAATGCATGACAAGGTAAAAATGAAAGTCAAAGAGGCAGAATCTAATTACCAAAACAAAGCACTCAAAGTTTAACTGTTCGCTTAACGAAGCCATCTCGTTCTTCCAGTGGCAATAAGACTCTTGCTGTTTTACTGAAGAGCCATTTTCTCTCTTGGGTTTTTCGGTGAGTGTAATGGTTTTCAGAGCCATTTCGGGGATTTGTTTCGAGGTCCTTGTTCGCGTGAAAGGGACTTCAGAGCAGAAAAGATTTCGGTCATAATTATCGAGTGAATTCGACGAGGAAGGAGGGTATTCATATCTGATTTTCAGAGTGGAAAACTGTCGAAACTTTACTATTTTGTTATCCTCTGATTACTAAATATATAACTTAATTATAATTGCGCAGATTTTCCTCCAAAATGGACGAAGAACTGGGGCTTTTTCAAGAACTGTGAAAAAGAAATCAGAGACAATAAAGAGATTCTTGATCGGAGATTACTGTCTTATTGTGTTTTTACGGTGCATGGAACCAGTAAGGTCATTCAGCAAACGGGACCAACGGCTTTACGTGACTTCCGAACCACGTCGAGAGTGAACTTCCATCACCAGAAATATACATATCTCACACCTCAATGGAATACCGAGAATCGAACTCGCGGCCACCGAGGTGGTGGTACGCTAACACCATACCGACCACGCCACTGAGGCGCTAATGATAACTTTCCAATATGCGATTTAATATTACAGAAAGTTTACAATAGGATAATCAAGGTAACCGGAAATAGATCTATATTGGCACGAGCCGCGGTCCATGAAACTTTCAGCCTGCCATGGTATCCTGTGTGATGCTGTTCCAATCCATGGCTAACTCTGCCAATTTGGTTCAACATACCAATTTATAGCCCTATGCGAGGAAAGTTCATGATGGGCTTCCATGTACATAAATTCTTCTGTTAAAACAGGATACGCATCATTATTCATTACAACAGGCTTGTTCGTCAACTCAACTCATTAATTGAAAATAGTATTTGGAACCGTTTAGGTCAATAAAACGCCCATAAAAGATTTATAATAGCTATAAAACTCACTCCACAAGCTAGACGTTATAATCACTAGATCAGTAAATACGATAAAATTGCGGTAATGGACAGAAGAGTTTCTACCAAAAAAAAGATCAGTGAACTCTTAAATGATAGAACTACCTTTGAGAAACTAATAAAAAAAACGAGCCACAATGTCCCAATATATATCTTCAGAAAACAAGAAAACATCGATAAAAAATTAGAAAAATATAGAAATTTTAGAAAAATTTAAAACAAATCAATCCCAAATTGCCTTTATTTCTATGGCCTCCCAAAAACTCACAAAGATAATAACATTCCTTTCCGTCCCATAATCTCGTGTACTGGAGCTTTTAACTACAGAATTTCTGAATGGTTAGCCAAGCTACTATCCCTCATTTTAGGAACTTTTTCCCCTTAGTCATATAAAACATGCAGAAGGGTTTTGCAACAAATTTAGGTCGTCAAATATCCCCGTACATAGCGTAAAAGTTCTCAGCCTAGACGTAGACTCCCTTTTCACAAAAGTACCCATAAAATGAGATATTAATTTAAAAACGTTTTATCATCTTTGTAAGCGAGTGCGCACACACAAACACACGCTCACAACTGTGTAAGTTAAATAATTTTTTCTTTTTTTATGTTTTGGTTTGCAGTTTTCCAAAAAGTGAGGATCTTAATAAGGAAAATGGGTTCAAGGCAATGTGTTTAAAACGAAAACTCAGTGAAGCTCCAGCTCAGGTAAGCTCCTTAAGAAAAAGGATAAAAAAAAAACTCTTCCGTCAATGTAAAACGTCGTCTTGTCAAAAAAAATAGTGGTTTGAATAGTGTTTCATGTGAATTAAGGAAGAAATCTTTCATGTTACCCCAATAGGTTGGTGGACGTATTAGAAAAGTGTGTAGTACCATGTCTGAACTGATTGTTTTCTAATCTCCACTATACTCTTCCGGTTTTCTATTATGCCATTTTCAATTCCTGTTTCTCTCCTAAGGTCTTATCACTTCTCTTCTTTTCTATCCTGTCTTCTCTTCTCTTGCCAGAGTGGATCCTTTGTCAGTTCCTTTAGTTCCTTTGATATTTGTCTACTTCCCTTCTCAGTTTAGCTATCTCCTGTTCTTGTTGACAGGAGAGACAGACACTGAAACTACCTAGCTTTGATGCGCATGCCTCTTTGTAGTCTACGCACCACTGATCAGTATTGCATTTTGCACATATGTTTTAATGTTAAACATTTTTTTGGCTCATCTCGTTTGTGTCTTACATTCAAAATTTTTCATCTGAGCTTTATAATTCAATATTCTTTCTAATGTAACCAGTTGAAAAGTAAATAAGGGGTTTGGTTGAGTACTCCCACAGTCGCCGCATCCGCTTATCCATGGACAGTTTTCCATATTTCGTCGCCATGATAACTTTTATCGCTGCCACGATCCCAAACGTGTCGCAGCTCCCAACTGAGCAACACAATTTGCCTAAGCAAATGACTTTTCGCCCGGAGTGAACAGCAGCATCCCTTAAATTACTAAACATCCAACAGCCATGAGGAGCCAGAATCTTCTTACCTGACTGCTTTTCCTCCAGTAGACCCCACGGGTAGGAGTTCCACAATCAATGGCACAGAAGCTCCTCAACCTCAGAGCCGTTTAGCCCCCACTCACAAGGTAGTGGTTGCAGGGGCGGTCCATTCATTACGCGAAGGAGTGAGCTTAGAGGGGCACAATAGCAAACACTCCATTTTCTGCATCCCTAGTTGCCCCAGGGTCCCTCCAATCCTGGTCTTTGGAAACCTGCAATCACCTTCCCCGCGTTCTTTAAAGAGGTTCCAAAGCCTCTGTTCTGACGCATGAGGTAGCTGTCAGCTCCTTACACTAATCTTATGTCTATATAATATATATATGGTTCTAGGACAGTTTGATACTGGACATTTTGATACCGGACATTTTGATACCGGACATTTTGTTACCGGACATTTTGTGACTAGGCTTTTTCACTGCCGGACATTTCGATACCATTATATAAAGTATAATCCAAATTATGTATCAAAAGTAAGGAGTTAAAAGTACAAATAAAAAATATATATATAAAAATTTATTAATTTGTAAAACACAGTACAAGTATGATTAAAGAAAAAGCAACAATATTATCTAGTTAAAAATGTTTAATGTTATGAGCAATGCCACGAAGATATTGTACGCTGATCGGCGTCTCTGTATTTTTTCTTTGAGGTTGCGCTGTCTCCACGATTGAGATGGGCAATTCTTGTTGCACTGAGAGCCTCTTCATGTTTTAAAGCAGTTATAAGGGACCAAATGTTAAGATGCACATTTGTCACTGACGTTCTTAGAGCATTATGAAATCCTTCAACATAGTTATTGGTGCGTGGCTTACCATTTTCAATGCGTTCATGAACATTCCATAAATGAATAGGGAAGGCTGGCTCGACTCTTCGCCTTCGTTGGCCACGACCCCTCACTCCTCCAATATAATTTGTTTCGAAATATGCAACAAGCTCTTGCGGAAAATCGTCGTCATCAGTTAATTCTTCGACTAATGTTTACTATAAATAGCAGGTGTTTGAATAAAAAATTAAAACAACCAATTACAAGAAAAGTGTGGCAATTATATAAACAATAAGCAGAGTGTGGCCCTCAAAAGAAACTCTTATCTTCGCGCACACACATAGTGGTATCGAAATGTCCGGTAGTAAAAAATCCTAGTCACAAAATGTCCGGTAACGAAATGTCCGGTATCAAAATGTCCGGTATCAATATGTCCAGTATCAAACTGTCCGGTCACCTATATATATATATATACATATATATATATATATATATATATATATATATATATATATATACCATATTTTTTTTCATTATGATAATTTTTTTAGATATAGCAGGAAGAAATCCTCGCAATTACAAAATGAAATACATCAAGCGAGAGAGTGAGGGATGGCAAGGTGGTAGGTAAAAAGGCGGTTAGAACGGATGTAGTAAAGTAGAAAGTTTAAAAGAGGTCGCAGCTCGGGGCAGAAGGAACGCTGCACAAGCCATCAAGTACTGTATACTGTGCACCGCAGAAGATACACTGCAGGCCCTACTCCCCCTCCCCCACAGAGAGAGAGAGAGAGAGAGAGAGAGAGAGAGAGAGAGAGAGAAAAACGAGCAACGTCCATTCATAGACGGACCAGAACTGATTAAATAGACACAAAAGAAGGACCTCAACCTGAGTTATTTGTTTCTCCTTCTCCCCATTCAACGCTTTTGAAAAAAAGGGGTACCTACCAGGGGGAGAGATCCCCCTCCCTCGTCCAGGTGATATAAGCCATTAGGCCTTCCCAGCCGAGAGAGAGGTGCGTAGGCTTTACGGCTCAGCCTTTGTCACCTCCCCTGCCTTTTTCATATTCTGCCACCTTTAAGGCTAGAGTGTGTCCTGCCCTCTGGGTATCATAGGGAATGCCGCGGTGGGCTGTACATTAGCATAGAGAGAGAGAGAGAAAGAGAGAGAGAGAGAGCCACGATGGATGTTCATTAGATGACAGACAGGCAGACAGACAGACAGATAAAGAAAGCCGCGATGGAGTACATAGGGAGAGAGAGAGAGAGAGAGAGAGAGAGAGACGAGATGGATTATACATTATCTCAGAGAGAGAGAGTGAGAGAGAGAGAGAGAAAGCCGCCGCAATGGACTACATTAGACGGGAGAGAGAGAGAGAGAGAGCCACAATGGATTGTAAATTAGACGAGAGAGACAGAGACAGAGACAAGAGAGAGACAGAGAGAGCCACGATGGATTGTACATTAGACGAGAGAAAGAGACAGCGGAGAGAGTCACGATGGATTGTACATTAGACGAGAGAGAGAGAGAGAGAGAGAGAGAGAGAGAGAGAGATGAGAGGGCGGGAGAGAGAGAGCCACGATGGATTGTACATTAGCACGTCGAGAGAGAGAGAGAGATGAGCACGATGTATTGTACATTAGACGAGAGAGAGATAGAGAGAGAGAGCCACGATGGATTTTACATAAGAACGAGAGCGAGAGAGAGAGAGGAGAGAGAGAGAGAGAGAGAGAGAGCCACGATGGATCGTGCATTGGCACGGAGAGAGAGAGAGAGAGAGAGAGAGAAAGAGAGAGAGAGAGAGCCATGATGGATCGTGCATTGGCACGGAGAGAGAGAGAGAGAGAGAGAGAGAGAGAGAGAGAGAGAGAGAGAGAGACAAACGTGATGGATTGTACATTAGACTGGAGAGAGACGGAGACAGAGAGACAGAGAGGGCCACGATGGATTGTCATTAGACGGAGAGAGAGAGAGAGAAAGAGAGAGAGAGAGAGAGAGAAAGACCCAAAAGATAGATTGACGGGAGAAAGAGAGAGAGCCGATGATGTACATTAGCGAGAGAGCGAGAGAAGAGAGAGAGAGAGAGCGAGAGAGAGAGGAGGAAGACCCAAAAAGGACTAGATTTAGACGGGAGAGAGAGAGGAGCCACGATGGATTGTACATTAGACGAGAGAGAGAGAAGAGAAAAGAGAGAGAGAGAGAGCCGAGATGAATTGTGCCTTATCAGAGAGAGAGAGAGAGAGAGAAAGCCACGATGGATTACGTTAGTTGAGAGAGAGAGAGAGAGAGAGAGAGCGAGAGAGAGAGAGAGAGAGTACCATTGATTGTTCATTAGACGAGAGAAAGAGAGAGAGAGAGAGCCGAATTGGATTGTGCATTATTAGAGAGAGAGAGAGAAAGCCACGGTGGATTACATTAGACGAGAGAGAGAGAGAGAGAGAGAGAGAGAGAGAGAGCGAGCCGCGATGGACTGTACGTACACATTAACGAAGAGAGAGAGAGAGAGAGAGAGAGCGACGCTTTCGTTATGGTTCCTCGGAATGCAAAGCAGTTTTCCGGTTAGAGGGTCACTTAATTAACGTTGGTAACAATTGGGCCATTTCCACAAGTGTTTTCGTCGTGCATTTGAAAATGATAATCCTATGAATGATTATTTTTATTTAAGTTTTAGTTTTAGTTTAGTTTTGTGGTCTTCAGCATTCAACATATCACTGAGGTCAAAAGAAATTCAAAATCTCTAATTTTAAAAGAAAACGGCGTGAAATTAATACGGATTAGGCTAGAAAGCGCCGTGATCTATAGCAGACCAAACAAGTACAATCATCGTTACTAATAAGAAGTGTAAAGGAAATAACCTCGATTTTGAAGTTTAAAACTTGTTTATTCCTCAAGCCGTTGCATTACTATCCTAAAACAATTCCCCTTGAATAATAACAATTCACTTATATTTTCATCCCTTTATTTCTTAATTTGTCTATTTATTTTTATTTTTTTCTAATAACCTACCTCCTCTTTCTCTGTATTTCCCATAACCTTCTATATTACTTGTTTCAAATGAAAACCATTTTCTTTAAAATGGTTGAATTTGAAGTCAATGGGGCCCAGTGTGTGCTTGCTTCAAATGGATAGGGTTCATTTTTTCTGGATAATAATAATAATAATAATAATAATAATAACTAATAATAATAATAATAATAACTAATGATAATAATTAAGTCTTCAATAATGGTTAAGTCTTCAATAGACTTAAGTCAAGTTAAGCAACATTGGGGCTGGTCAGTCGTTGGATGGGTGACCGCTCTCCTCGGCGTTGATTCCTTGGGAAAGGATCTTTACCATAATTTCCTCAGTCTACTCAGCTGTAAATGAGTACCTATCCCTGATGGGGTAGGGTCCAGCTATGGGTTAAATAGCAAAACTCAGCAATGATGGAAAGAAATGAAGGAATACGACAACGACGTAAATGGAACTCTGGCAACAGAGGAGCTTCGTCCGGCAACCAGGTATTCAACCCAATTGAAGGGGAAGACGGTCAGGTACTTGGAGGTCGTCATCCAGCAACTGATCACCACAACGAAAAGTAATCAACAGCCTGAGATTGGAGCTACAGAGGCAAAAGGAAGAAATGGAAAAGAGAAGAAAATAAGGAAATATGGAGATGCTACATCAGAAGCAACCCGACGGAGAGAGGATATAGAAGAAGATTGATCAACATCCTGGAATGAGGAGGAATAACACCCCCCAAACAGAGCAGAGGCTGGCAGACCAAGTAAGGAACATAAAGAAAAAAAAAAGGAAACTGGCTCTCCCCAACAGAAAGAGAAGAACTGGAAAGGGAAATGTCACACGACAACGAATTACACGAAGACGAACTGAGAGACGATGCCACAGAAGACGACAGGGAGGATGAAGTATCAAACAACGACACACGAAGAAACACCGACGAAGTAACAGAGAGGACGGAATGGGTAGAAAAGATTAGACAATGGATGGAGCCAGATACAGAGAGAACAAAGATGCCCTCCATGAAAGACTACAACACCAAGAAATTAAGGGAGAAAACAAGTGAGGTCAATGAAATAATGGGCCTAATACACACCACCAGTATCACAGAAACAAATAACTTGATATATGCAGGAGCAAGATTAGTAGCAGAACTGATGGGGATTCGAACACCAACACCACCGTCACAACCAACCCAACAGAAACCAAAACAGCAACCTCCTTGGAAAAGGCGCCTGGAAAAGCAAATCATGGTGATAGATCTGACTTGAGTAAACTGAAAGAGATGGCAGAAAAAGGATAAGAAGCAAGAAAACAAGGGAGAACTCAACGAGAAATACAAAGTACAAGAGGGACTAAACAACACAATAGAAGATGTAAAACAGAGGCTTAAGGCCAAAGCACACAAGATCCAACGGTACATGAACAGGAATAAGGGATACCACAGAACAAACTATTCGGAACCAACCAGAAAAAGACTATACAGCCAACTAAGAGGGGAGATAACCACCCAGAAATTCCTGAAGCCGAACCAAGTAAGAGACTCTGGGAAAACATATGGAGCAATCCGGTATCACACAACAAACATGCAACATGGCTCCAGGAAGTCAAGGAAGAAGAAACAGGGAGAATAAAACAAAGATTCACAGAGATCACGCCAGACACAGTCAGACACCAACAAAGAAAATGCCAAAACTGGAAAACCCCAGGTCCCGATGAAGTCCATGATACTGGCTCAAAAACTTCAAGGACCTACACCCACGAATAGCAGAACAACTCCAGCATTGTATCTCAAATCACCAAGCACCCAAATGGATGACCACAGGAAGAACATCCTTAGTACAAAAAGACAAGAGTAAGGGAAAATATAGCCAGTAACTACAGGCCTATCACCTGCTACCAATAATGTGGAAGTACTAACAGGTATCATCAGGAAAGGCTATACAACTACCTAGAGGAGACAAAACACCATCCCCTACAACAGAAAGGCTGCAGAAGGAAGTGTAGGGGCACAAAAGACCAGCTCCTGATAGACAAAATGGTAATGAAGAACAGTAGGAGAAGAAAACCAACCTAAGCATGGCATGGATAGACTATAAGAAAGCCTTCGACATGATACCACACACATGGCTAATAGAATGCTGAAAATATATGGGGCAGAGGAAAATACCATCAGCTTCCTCAAAAATACAATGCGCAACTGGAATACAATACTTACTGGAATAGACTAGCAGAGGTTAATATCAGGAGAGGGATCTTCCAGGGCGACTCACTGTCCCCACTACTCTTCGTAGTAGCCATGATTCCCATGACAAAAGTACTACAGAAGATGGATGCCGGGTACCAACTCAAGAAAAAAAGAGGCAACAAACAAAATCAACCATCTGATGTTCATGGACGACGATCAAGCTGTATGGTAAGAGCATCAAGGAAATAGATACCCTAATCCAGACTGTAAGGATTGTATCTGGGGACATCAGGATGGAGTTTGGAATAGAAAAATGCGCCTTAGTCAACATACAAAAAGGCAAAAGTAACGAGAACTGAAGGGATAAAGCTACCAGATGGGAGCAACATCAAACACATAGATGAGACAGGATACAAATACCTGGGAATAATGGAAGGAGGAGATATAAAACACCAGAGATGAAGGCACGATCAGGAAAGAATATATGCAGAGACTCAAGGCGATATCAAGTCAAAACTCAACGCCGGAAATATGATAAAAGCCATAAAACACATGGGCAGTGCCAGTAATCAGATACAGCGCAGAATAGTGGAATGGACGAAGGCAGAACTCCGCAGCATAGATCAGAAAACCAGGAAACAAATGACAATACACAAAGCACTACACCCAAGAGCAAATACGGACAGACTATACATAACACGAAAGGAAGGAGGGAGAGGACTACTAAGTATAGAGGACTGCGTCAACATTG
>NC_087200.1:11014275-11027898 GCF_015104395.2 Macrobrachium nipponense | reverse complement strand
AAAACATTGGAATCTCACAAACTGCTATCAAATTTAAAAACAAAAGAAAAAAAACGATATCCTAACAGTGTGAATCAGGCCACCTCACTCTATTCGTCTGATGTTTATGTGCACGGGAATCTAATGTCAATGTGTCATTTATCGGTCTAAGAAACATCCCTCGATGAGCGAGAAAATTATTGCACTGCATTCGGTGCAAGTTCCTGTTGGAGATATATCAGGACAGCTTAATAAACCGGAGAGAATCATACATAGATGAATCAAATTGTTTAAAGAACGGACAAAATTTAGAACATGGGAGGTGGAACACCTCAAAGTACCACAAGAGAGCAAGTCAATACAGTAGTGTAAAACGTTGCTGAGCAACATTCATTTATGAATTTTGAATTCTAGTGCATCGTCACGACATTGCTGAACCAGGAATCATGACTAGCTCTACGCTTATGACTGGTGTCTGATGAATACTTTAGATGGAGAGGAAGAGATTTTTAAATCTACACTTGAATTCTTTGATAGGTGTCTAATGAATAAGTCTAATGAATAAGCAAACTTATCTTTGATGGATGAGAGATTCAGTTAGGCTTACTCTTGTTTTTGTTTTTATCGGTGGCCAATGGATACCACGGATAGGGAGGGAAACAGTTTCAGTGATGCATGCATTTTTTTTCTTCAAAACCTAAAGAATACATTTTATTGGAGATACTTTATTAACATCGGCCTAATCCCTCCATCACTCCTATACGCCACCTCCGCTCTCTTCTACATCTCAGGCGACTCGAGCCGACTTCTCTCTATGAACTCCGTCGCGTGAAAGCATCAGTAATGAATGATAACGGTTATTTTAAAATTCCCCGCACCGACAACGGACGCCTTAAAATACATGTTTATAAAATATTTTCTGTTCAAAGAAACTTTATCTTTCAATCCCAAAATTATGTGCATACACTCGTGTTACACCCTGTAGCCGTCAAAGAGCAACCCTTGATTAAAGCAGTAGGTTTTTCTTAGAAAAATAAATAAATATAAAAATAAATAAAAACATATGAAATAGACTTAACGAGAATGTCACCTTTCATATTTCTTATCCTTTCAGCTACTTATTAATATGCTTATGGTAGAAGGTCTAAGTATACAAGTGAAACTAATTTGAATTAATTTCTATTTAGAAGAAATGAATAGCTACAGAAAGACCAACCTTAGAAAGCTTTAATGAAAGTAAGCCTTTCTTAATGTATTCGTCAGTTTTGGTTCCATCAGCTTTCCAACGCGTCCAAATGAAACAGGATGATATGCAAGGAATTCGATAAAAAATAAGACTGAATTATATTCGTGTGATTTTTTTTTGATGATTGCTTTTTGACTTTGATAGCTAGGTCTGAGATAATTATGTTAAGCAATTATGAAAAGGATAAGAAGAAAGGCGAACATGGCTAATAAAAACAAGAATAACGGGAATAATCAAATAAAGCAGATTAATATCTATATATATATACTATATATATATATATATATATATATATATATATATATATATATATATATATATATATATATATATATATATATATATTAATATATATAATATATATATATATATATATATATATATATATATATATATATATATATATATTGTCGATTTAAATATTCATTTATATTACTTATCGAGAGAGTATACTGCTGAAAAATAGACCTAGGCTAATTATGTGTGAAAATCAGAAGTCCAATTTAGGCCCACTAAATGTGTCATGCAAATTATTTTATTGATCAAAGGACAAAATTAGTTTAATTAAACATCGTTTTCAAAGAATGTTAACGCCTTAATTGATGTATTGTGTATCGACTGTAGGAGACGAAATGACAACACTCAGTGCAGTACGATACGTTAGATCAAGACTCGAGCGGCAGCAAAGCCAACTTCAAAATGCTTTGTATGCTGTCACGAAGCTAGAGTTGAGAATAAAATTAGAAATCGTGGACCCATCGGTATATATTTTCCTTACTTTGCAAAATAATTATCTTTAAAACGTTTGAATAAGTCTACTCTATTCTAATGTAATTTATTTCAAGTATAGCACCTCTGAAAGCAAATGTTTTTTATTGTTTAAGTAAATAATCTGGCATCTGCATATGGCAATATTTCCATAACGAACAATGAATTAAGAAACTACGCCAATTCTTCGTTGGCCGTCTGTACATAAATTCTTCTGTTAAAACAGGATACGCATCATTATTCATTACAACAGGCTTGTTCGTCAACTCAACTCATTAATTGAAAATAGTATTTGGAACCGTTTAGGTCAATAAAACGCCCATAAAAGATTTATAATAGCTATAAACTCACTCCACAAGCTAGACGTTATAATCACTAGATCAGATAAAGACGATAAAATTGCGGTAATGGACAAGAGTTTCTACCAAAAAAAGATCAGTGAACTCTTAAATGATAGAACTACCTTTGAGAAACTAATAAAAAAAACGAGCCACAATGTACCCAATATATATCTTCAGAAAAACAAGAAACATCGATAAAAATTAGAAAAATATAGAAATTTTAGAAAAATTTAAAACAATCAATCCCAAATTGCCTTTATTTCTATGGCCTCCCAAAAACTCACAAAGATAATAACATTCCTTTCCGTCCCATAATCTCGTGTACTGGAGCTTTTAACTACAGAATTTCTGAATGGTTAGCCAAGCTACTATCCCTCATTTTAGGAACTTTTTCCCCTTAGTCATATAAAACATGCAGAAGGTTTTTGCAACAAATTTAGGTCGTCAAATATCCCCGTACATAGCGTAAAGTTCTCAGCCTAGACGTAGACTCCCTTTTCACAAAAGTACCCATAAAATGAGTATATTAATTTAAAAACGTTTTATCATCTTTGTAAGCGAGTGCGCACACACAAACACACGCTCACAACTGTGTAAGTTAAATAATTTTTTCTTTTTTTATGTTTTGGTTTGCAGTTTTCCAAAAAGTGAGGATCTTAATAAGGAAAATGGGTTCAAGGCAATGTGTTTAAAACGAAAACTCATTGAAGCTCCAGCTCAGGTAAGCTCCTTAAGAAAAAGGATAAAAAAAAAAAACTCTTCCGTCAATGTAAAATGTCGTCTTGTCAAAAAAATAGTGGTTGAATAGTGTTTTCATGTGAATTAAGGAAGAAATTTTTCATGTTACCCCACTAGGTTGGTGGGACGTATTAGAAAAGTGTGTAGTACCATGTCTGAACTGATTGTTTTCTAATCTCCACTATACTCTTCCCGTTTTCTATTATGCCATTTTTTCAATTCCTGTTTCTCTCCTAAGTCTATCACTTCTCTTCTTTTCTATCCTGTCTTTCTCTTCTCTTGCCAGAGTGGATCCTTTGTCAGTTCCTTTAGTTCCGTTTCATATTTGTCTACTTCCCTCTCAGTTTAGCTATCTCCTGTCTTGTTGACAGGAGAGACAGACACTGAGACTACCTAGCTTTGATGCGCATGCCTCTTTGTAGTTCTACGCACCACTGATCAGTATTGCATTTTGCACATATGTTTTAATGTTAACTTTTTTTGGCTCATCTCTGTTTGTGTCTTACATTCAAAAATTTTCATCTGAGCTTTATAATTCAATATTCTTTCTAATGTAACCAGTTGAAAAGTAAATAAGGGGTTTGGTTGAGTACTCCCATAGTCACGCATCCGCTTATCCATGGACAGTTTTCCATATTTCGTCGCCATGATAACTTTTATCGCTGCCACACTAACATACGGTCTCCTGTTTTGAGACGATCCCAAACGTGTCGCAGCTCCCAACTGAGCAACACAATTTGCCTAAGCAAATGACTTTTCGCCCGAGTGAACAGCAGCATCCTTAAATTACTAAACATCCAAACAGCCATGAGGAGCCAGAATCTTCTTACCTGACTGCTTTTCCTCCAGTAGACCCCACGGGTAGGAGTTCCACAATCAATGGCACAGAAGCTCCTCAACCTCAGAGCCGTTTAGCCCCCACTCACAAGGTAGTGGTTGCAGGGGCGGTCATTCATTACGCGAAGGAGTGAGCTTAGAGGGGCACAATAGCAACACTCCATTTCTGCATCCCTAGTTGCCCCAGGGTCCCTCCAATCCTGGTCTTTGGAAACCTGCAATCACCTTCCCCGCGTTCTTTAAAGAGGTTCCAAAGCCTCTGTTCTGACGCATGAGGTAGCTGTCAGCTCCTTACCTACACTAATCTTATGTCTATATAATATATATATGGTTCTAGGACAGTTGATACTGGACATTTTGATACCGGACATTTTGATACCGGACATTTTGTTACCGGACATTTTGTGAATAGGCTTTTTTCACTGCCGGAGATTTCGATACCATTATATAAAGTATAAATCCAAATTATGTATCAAAAGTAAGGAGTTAAAAGTACAAATAAAAAATATATATATAAAAATTTATTAATTTGTAAAACACAGTACAAGTATGATTAAAGAAAAAGCAACAATATTATCTAGTTAAAAATGTTTAATGTTATGAGCAATGCCACGAAGATATTGTACGCTGATCGGCGTCTCTGTATTTTTTCTTTGAGGTGGTGCGCTGTCTCCACGATTGAGATGGGCAATTCTTGTTGCACTGAGAGCTCTTCATGTTTTAAAGCATTTTTAGTTATAAGGGACCAAATGTTAAGATGCACATTTGTCACTGACGTTCTTAGAGCATTATGAAATCCTTCAACATAGTATTGGTGCGTGGCTTACCATTTTCAATGCGTTCATGAACATTCCATAAATGAATAGGGAAGGCTGGCTCGACTCTTCGCCTTCGTTGGCCACGACCCCTCACTCCTCCAATATAATTTGTTTCGAAATATGCAACAAGCTCTTGCGGAAAATCGTCGTCATCAGTTAATTCTTCGACTAATGTTTACTATAAATAGCAGGTGTTTGAATAAAAAATTAAAACAACCAATTACAAGAAAAGTGTGGCAATTATATAAACAATAAGCAGAGTGTGGCCCTCAAAAGAAACTCTTATCTTCGCGCACACACATAGTGGTTATCGAAATGTCCGGTAGTAAAAAAATCCTAGTCACAAAATGTCCGGTAACGAAATGTCCGGTATCAAAATGTCCGGTATCAATATGTCCAGTATCAAACTGTCCGGTCACCATATATATATATATATATATATATATATATATATATATATATATACATATTTCATTATGATAATTTTTTTAGATATAGCAGGAAGAAATCCTCGCAATTACAAAATGAAATACATCAAGCGAGAGAGAGAGGGATGGCAAGGTGGTAGGTAAAAAGGCGGTTAGAACGGATGTAGTAAAGTAGAAAGTTTAAAGAGGTCGCAGCTCGGGGCAGAAGGAACGCTGCACAAACCATCAAGTACTGTATACTGTGCACCGCAGAAGATACACTGCAGGCCATACTCCCCCTACAGAGAGAGAGAGAGAGAGCGGAGAGAGAGAGAGAAAACGAGCAACGTCCATTCAGAGACGGACCAGAACTGATTAAATAGACACAAAAGAAGGACCTCAACCTGAGTTATTTGTTTCTCCTTCTCCCCATTCAACGCTTTTGAAAAAAAGGGGTACCTACCAGGGGGAGAGATCCCCCTCCCTCGTCCGCCAGGTGATATAAGCCAGGTTAGGCCTTCCCAGCCGAGAGAGAGGTGGCGTAGGCTTTACGGCTCAGCCTTTGTCACCTCCCCTGCCTTTTTCATATTCTGCCACCTTTAGGGCTGAGTGTTTGCCTGCCCTCTGGGTATCATAGGGAATGCCGCGGTGGGCTGTACATTAGCATAGAGAGAGAGAGAAAAGAGAGAGAGAGAGAGAGCCACGATGGATTGTTCATTAGATGACAGACAGGCAGACAGACAGACAGATAAAGAAAGCCGCGATGGAGTACATTAGGGAGAGAGAGAGAGAGAGAGAGTAGAGAGAGAGAGAGAGAGAGAGAGACGAGATTGATTATACACTTATCTCAGAGAGAGATTAGGTAGAGAGAGAGAGAGAGAGAAAGCCGCAATGGACTACATTAGACGGGGAACGAGAGGAGGAGAGAGAGAGCCACAATGGATTGTAAATTAGACGAAGAGAGACAGAGACAGAGGACAAGAGAGAGACAGAGAGAGCCACGATGGATTGTACATTAGACGAGACAAAGAGACAGCGGAGAGAGTCACGATGGATTGTACATTAGACGAGAGAGAGAGAGAGAGAGGATGAGAGAGAAGGGGGGAGAGAGAGAGAGAGAGAGCCACGATGGATTGTACATTAGCACGTAGAGAGAGAGAGAGAGAGCCACGATGTATTGTACATTAGACGAGAGAGAGATAGAGAGAGAGAGCCACGATGGATTTTACATAAGACGAGAGAGAGAGAGAGAGAGAGAGAGAGAGAGAGAGAGAGAGCCGTGATGGATTGCACATTAGACGAGAGAGAGAGAAAGAGAGAGAGAGAGAGAGAGAGAGAGAGAGCCACGATGGATCGTGCATTGGCACGGAGAAGAGAGGAGAGAGGAAGAGAAGGAGAAAGAAAGAGAGAGAGAAGAGGCCATGATGGGACGTGCCTTGGCAGAGGAGAGAGAGAGAGTTAGAAGAGAGAGAGAGAGAGAGAGAGAGAGAGAGAGAGAAACGTGATGGATGTACATTAGACTGGAGAGAGACGGAGAGACAGAGAGACAGAGAGGGCCACGATGGATTGTACATTAGCACGGAGAGAGAGAGAGAGAGAGAGAGAGAGAGAGAGAGAGAGAGAGAGAGAGAGAGAAAGACCCAAAAGACTAGATTAGACGGGAGAAAGAGAGAGAGCCACGATGGATTGTACATTAGACGAGAGAGAGAGAGAGAAAGAGAGAGAGAGAGAGCCGAGATGAATTGTGCCTTATCAGAGAGAGAGAGAGAGAGAGAAAGCCACGATGGATTACGTTAGATGAGAGAGAGAGAGAGAGAGAGAGAGAGAGAGCGAGAGAGAGAGAGAGAGAGTACATTGATTGTTCATTAGACGAGAGAAAGAGAGAGAGAGAGAGCCGAATTGGATTGTGCATTATTAGAGAGAGAGAGAGAAAGCCACGGTGGATTACATTAGACGAGAGAGAGAGAGAGAGAGAGAGAGAGAGAGAGCGAGCCGCGATGGACTGTACGTACACATTAACGAAGAGAGAGAGAGAGAGAGAGCGACGCTTTCGTTATGGTTCCTCGGAATGCAAAGCTGGTTTTTCCGGTTAGAGGTCACTTAATTAACGTTGGTAACAATTGGGCCATTTCCACAAGTGTTTTCGTCGTGCATTTGAAAATGATAATCCTATGAATGATTATTTTTATTTAAGTTTTAGTTTTAAGTTTAGTTTTGTGGTCTTCAGCATTCAACATATCACTGAGGTCAAATAAAAGAAATTCAAAAATCTCTTTTTAATTTTTTAAAAGAAAACGGCGTGAAATTATACGGATTAGGCTAGAAAGCGCCGTGATCTATAGCAGACCAAACCAAGTACAATCATCGTTACTAATAAGAAGTGTAAAGGAAATAACCTCGATTTTGAAGTTTAAAACTTGTTTATTCCTCAAGCCGTTGCATACTATCCTAAAACAATTCCCCTTGAATAATAACAATTCACTTATATTTTCATCCCTTTATTTCTTAATTTGTCTATTTATTTTTATTTTTTTCTAATAACCTACCTCCTCTTTCTGTATTTCCCATAACCTTCTATTATTACTTGTTTCAAATGAAAACCATTTCTTTAAAAGGTTGAATTTGAAGTCAATGGGGCCCAGTGTGGTGGCTTGCTTCAAATGGATAGGGTTCATTTTCTGGATAATAATAATAATAATAATAATAATAATAATAATAATAATAATAATAATAATATAATAATAATAAAGTCTTCAATAATGGTTTAAGTCTTCAATAGACTTAAGTCAAGTTAAGCAACATTGGGGGCTGGTCAGTCGTTGGATGGCGTGACGCTCTCCTCGGCGTTGATTCCTTGGGAAAGGATCTTTACCATAAATTTCCTCAGTCTACTCAGTGTAAATGAGTACCTATCCCTGATGGGGTAGGGTCCAGCTATGGGTTAAATAGCAAAACTCAGCAATGATGGAAAGAAATGAAGGAATAAACGACAACGACGTAAAGGAACCTCTGGCAACAGAGGAGCTTCGTCGGCAACCAGGTATTCAACCCAATTGAAGGGGAAGGGGAAGACGGTCAGGTACTGGAGGTCGTCATCCAGCAACTGATCACCACAACGAAAGTAATCAACAGCCTGAGATTGGAGCTACAGAGGCAAAAAGGAAGAAATGGAAAGAGAAGAAAATAAGGAAATATGGAGATGCTACATCAGAAGCAACCCGACGGAGAGAGGATATAGAAGAAGATGATCAACATCTGAATGAGAGGAATACACCCCCCAAACAGAGCAGAGGCTGGCAGACCAAGTAAGGAACATAAAGAAAAAGAACTGGCTCTCCCCACAGAAAGAGAAGAACTGGAAAAGGAAATGTCACACGACAACGAATTACACGAAGACGAAACTGAGAGACGATGCCACAGAAGACGACAGGGAGGATGAAGTATCAAACAATGACACACGAAGAAACACCGACGAAGTAACAGAGAGGACGGAATGGGTAGAAAAGATAGACAATGGATGGAGCCAGATACAGAGAGAACAAAGATGCCCGCCATGAAAGACTACAACACCAAGAAATTTTAAGGGAGAACAAGTGAGGTCAATGAAATAATGGGCCTAATACACACCACCAGTATCACAGAAACAAATAAATTGATATATGCAGGAGCAAGATTAGTAGCAGAACTGATGGGGATTCGAACACCAACACCACCGTCACAACCAACCCAACAGAAACCAAAACAGCACTCCTTGGAAAAGGCGCCTGGAAAAGCAAATCATGGTGATGAGATCTGACTTGAGTAAACTGAAAGAGATGGCAGAAAAAAGGCTAAGAAGCAAGAATACAAGGGAGGAACTCAACGAGAAATACAAAGTACAAGAGAGGGGACTAAACAACACAATAGAAGATGTAAAACAGAGGCTTAAGGCCAAAGCACACAAGATCCAACGGTACATGAACAGGCATAAGGGATACCAAACAGAACAAACTATTCGGAACCAACCAGAAAAGACTATACAGCCAACTAGAGGGGAAGATAACCACCCAGAAATTCTGAAGCCGAACCAAGTAAGAGACTCTGGGAAAACATATGGAGCAATCCCGGTATCACACAACAAACATGCAACATGGCTCCAGGAAGTCAAGGAAGAAGAAACAGGGAGAATAAAACAAAGATTCACAGAGATCACGCCAGACACAGTCAGACACCAACTAAAGAAAATGCAAACTGGAAAACCCCAGGTCCCGATGAAGTCCATGGATACTGGCTCAAAAACTTCAAGGCCCTACACCCACGAATAGCAGAACAACTCCAGCATTGATCTCCAAATCACCAAGCACCCAAAAATGGATGACCACAGGAAGAACATCCTTAGTACAAAAAGACAAGAGTAAGGGACAAATATAGCCAGTAACTACAGGCCTTATCACCTGCCTACCAATAATGTGGAAGTTACTAGGTATCATCAGTGAAGGCTATACAACTACCTAGAGGAGACAAACACCATCCCCTACCAACAGAAAGGCTGCAGAAGGAAGAAGTAGGGGCACAAAAGACCAGCTCCTGATAGACAAAATGGTAATGAAGAACAGTAGGAGAAGGAAAACAACCAACCTAAGCATGGCATGGATAGACTATAAGAAAGCCTTCGACATGATACCACACACATGGCTAATAGAATGCCTGAAATATATGGGGCAGAGGAAAATACCATCAGCTCCTCAAAAATACAATGCGCAACTGAATACAATACTTACAAGCTCTGGAATAAGACTAGCAGAGGTTAATATCAGGAGAGGATCTTCCAGGGCGACTCACTGTCCCCACTACTCTTCGTAGTAGCCATGATTCAGCCATGACAAAAGTACTACAGGAAGATGGATGCCGGGTACCAACTCAAGAAAAGAGGCAACAAAAATCAACCATCTGATGGTTCATGGACGACATCAAGCTGTATGGTAAGAGCATCAAGGAAAATAGAATACCCTAATCCAGGACTGTAAGGATTGTATCTGGGGACATCAGGATGGAGTGTGGAATAGAAAAATGCGCCTTAGTCAACATACAAAAAGGCAAAGTAACGAGAACTGAAGGGATAAAGCTACCAGATGGGAGCAACATCAAACACATAGATGAGACAGGATACAAATACCTGGAATAATGGAAGGAGGAGATATAAAACACCAAGAGATGAAGGACACGATCAGGAAGAATATAGCAGAGACTCAAGGCGATACTCAAGTCAAAACAAAATCAACGCCAGGAAATATGATAAAAGCCATAAACACATGGGCAGTGCCAGTAATCAGATACAGCGCAGGAATAGTGGAATGGACGAAGGCAGAACTCCGCAGCATAGATCAGAAAACCAGGAAACAAATGACAATACACAAAGCACTACACCCAAGAGCAAATACGGACAGACTATACATAACACGAAAGGAAGGAGGGAGAGGACTACTAAGTATAGAGGACTGCGTCAACATTGAAAAACAGAGCACTGGGGCAATATCTGAAAACCAGTGAAGACGAGTGGCTAAAGGAGTGCATGGGAAGAAGGAGGACTAAAATAAAAAATTAGACGAAGACCCAGAAAATATACAGAGACAGGAGAAAGACAGAAAGAACAGAGGACTCACAACAAACCAATGCACGGACAATACATGAGACAGACTAAAGAACTAGCCAGCGATGACAATTGGCAATGGCTACGGAGGGGAGAGCTTAAGAAGGAAACTGAAGGAATGATAACAGCGGCACAAGATCAGGCCCTAAGAACCAGATATGTTCAAAGTACGATAGACGGAAATAACATCTCTCCCATATGTAGGAAGTGCAATACGAAAAATGAAACCATAAACCACATAGCAAGTGAATGCCCGGCACTTGCACAGAACCAGTACAAAAAGAGGCATGATTCAGTGGCAAAAGCCCTCCACTGGAGCCTGTGCAAGAAACATCAGCTACCTTGCAGTAATAAGTGGTACGAGCACCAACCTGAGGGAGTGATAGAAAAGCGATCAGGCAAAGATCCTCTGGGGACTATGGTATCAGAAACGGATAGGGTGATACGTGCAAATAGACCAGACGTGACGTTGATTGACAAAGTCAAGAAGAAAGTATCACTCATTGATGTCGCAATACCATGGGACACCAGAGTTGAAGAGAAAGAGAGGGAAAAAATGGATAAGTATCAAGATCTGAAAATAGAAATAAGAAGGATATGGGATATGCCAGTGGAAATCGTACCCATAATCATAGGAGCACTAGGCACGATCCCAAGATCCCTGAAAGGGAATCTAGAAAAACTAGAGCTGAAGT
This sequence comes from Macrobrachium nipponense, assembly GCF_015104395.2. Lineage (NCBI taxonomy): Eukaryota > Metazoa > Arthropoda > Malacostraca > Decapoda > Palaemonidae > Macrobrachium > Macrobrachium nipponense. The sequence continues at coordinate 11,016,440 of NC_087200.1, read as the reverse complement.
AGCTCCAGGTCTCATGCAGAAGAGTGTGCATCCTAGAAACGGCACACATAGTAAGAAAAGTGATGGACTCCTAAGGAGGCAGGATGCAAACCCGGAACCCCACACTATAAATACCACCCAGTCGAATTGGCGGACTGTGATAGAGCAAAAAAAAAAAAAAAAAAAAAAAAAAAAAAAAATAATAATAATAATAATAATAGTCTCCCATGCTTTTTAAGTAACAACCATAGACCGAATTGGGATGGATCAACTATATTTTTAAAAATAACAATGTCCAAACAAGAAGATAGTGGAAGGTGCCGCCATAAACTTAGGACAAGCTTTTTACGGTAACAAGTCGTTCGTTGGGGAAGACATTAGTCAATTTTTGCATTCTTAAAAACTTTGTTAAAATAATCTTAAGACAAGCTCTGTTTTTTCTCCGCCTGATGCTGCCCTCTTCTGCTCTCCTCCCTCAGACAGATTACAACACGGGGGACGTGATGTCCAGCATTATTATCAGCCAGCATCGCCAAGGGAACACCGTGCAGCATCCATCACAGTCAACAAGACGTTCCAGCAGAATAACCAGCAGGAATTCGAACAACAACGGAATCACCTAGTTTGGGCTGTTGAGCGCTTCCTTCATTTGCGTTCGTCATAGTGGAATAATTGTCCTATTCAGAAGTTTACTTCGAAAGATTTTAAATTCATAATGTTCACTTTGCTGAGGATGAACCTGGTGCAGGGTTCGAAAGCTATTATCATTAAACACTTTATATACTTCACATGCGATATTATTGTGGACCTGCAATCATTGTTATCATTTTCGACACTGAAAATTGTGCCCACCAATAATAATAATTTCTGACACCTTGACTCTGAGGCCATAATTGTGATGTGAATGAGAAATGTGAATGAGGCATTTCTGGTAGAAGAATCGAGGCAGTGCTAACGAGCCATCAACACAGATAGGTGTGAGAATATGACGGAGATCTTTGTCTGTTCTTTATTTGAGAGCCGTTTTTTGTCAAGGACGAACACTCGCTTTTGACAAATCAATCGTTAGGTTGACTCTCGACTATATTTTTCTCGTCGGGCTCTGCGTTTCTAACATTTCACTAGTACTATTTCTCAGTTGTTACAATCACCTTCCTATTGCAGACTTTAAAATGTCATCTTAAATTTAATCGCGAAGGTCTTACACAAGAAACCTATTTCCCTGGCTTTTACAAAGAGTTACGAGGATTAGGATGTCTCAATGACTTGTTAGTCCATCCGAGGAGACATCGCGTGCTCACTTATCTGTAGGAGCAGGTTTTACCATCTTACATGTTTTGTTCAATTGAATATGAAAGAAAAGGTAAAATTCCATCGCCAGTCAAGGACATAATTATGAGAAAATGTGATGAACGAACAGATGACTTAGCTGACAACGTCCAAATTCGTCTAGAGGGTTCCTATAGTAGGTGATCTCCAAGCAACAGAAGCTAGATATCATGTAGGCTGCAGTCAGAGATTTCACACACCAAACAGAGGTTTAGAGGGATTCAGCAATGCGAAGGTGGCCCCAGAATCGGAAGCAAATATGGACATCAGTCTTACTGGATGACAAGTATGGCGTCAGCTCAAACCTTGGAAGTTATGAGTTGTTTAATCATATTTCTGCAAATATCAATGACCTTGTAATCGTGTCGGCTAAAGGATTTCCCAAGACAGCGATGCTCCAGGACAATGCAACAGCCCACAGTGAGGATGATGAAGAATTCGATATATGGCTCTTCGAAAAGTAGCTAAAGCTAACATCAAAGATTTTCCCCAGTTGCAGGACTAGACTTATACCTACAATAAAACAAATTGCAAAATAGGCTGCAAAATAAAAAAAAATAAAAAATAAAAAAAGCTGTCTCAAAATCACATTGAAAGCTTCTGGCCAGACTGTCACTGAGGAATCTCTAACTTCTATTCTCGTTGAGGAATTTGATCACTTGTAATGTAAAAAAAAAAATAAATCCAACTCCACTGCAAATTGCTCTTGGGGTGCTCTTCAAGAATTAAGAGAAGATCTAAAAAAAATCATTTGTCAAATGATTCATAACTTGCAACTGCGATGAAATGAGACGCTTTCGGAAATCAGCTGCAATTGATGCTGCTATTGAAGTGCAGAAGAAATGTCCAGCTCAGCA
>NC_087200.1:10979275-11011775 GCF_015104395.2 Macrobrachium nipponense | reverse complement strand
AGACTTTTTTATGTTCTGATAATATATGCTTCCCTTTCATTTCTTTCGTACGTAATTGATTTTTATTCATAACAGACACACTAAAAACAATTTCTTTTTCATTTTATGTTTGCATTGAATCTGTAAACTAATTTAATCCCTTTGTCGTTATACTTTAGATTATTTTCTTTATTTTGAATAGAAGGAAATTAGTTAGAATGTGTGCACAATTTCGTCAAAATAAATTTGCTTTTTTTCAAATTTGTCAATGTTTCATTTTATTTTATATATCATCAACTATGCTGACTCAAAAATAAAAAGATAAAAATGAACGGTTTTGGAGCATTTTTGCATCAGCTACTGTATCATATGTCCTATATATGTGTGCGTGTTTATGAATACACACACACGTGTGGCATATATATATATATATATATAATATATATATATATATATATATATATAGATAATATATATATATATATATATATATATATATATATATATATACATATACAATATATATATATATATATATATAGATATATATATATAAGATAATATATATATATATATATATATATAATATATATATATACATATATATATATCCAAATAAAACTCGGCAAAAAACATTATTTCCGGGCAAAACAGAGACGGGGGAGGACAATAAATTCCGTAAAACAAAAAAAACGCAAAAAAAAAAATCCTTAGATGACGAGACAAGTCAAGGATAAAAAACGAAAAAATATCTCGATTTCAGAAATGCTGAATTTGCATATATCACTTCCCTTTCGTCAAATATAAATTCTATCCTTCTCAAATTCTAGTTCCGGGACTCTGAATCACAATGGATCATAGATCAGACCGCTGAGCGAATTGAAAAAAAAAAACTTTAAAATACAGACGATTGAAAGAAACGTTTTCTGAGATTGTTTTTTTAAACAAGACAAACCACTTTTTTTTGATAAGAAGTTTATTGTGATGTTAGTAATTTAAAGCATTCTTAACTTTGGAATGATTTTTATAGTAACAGATTTATCCGGCATAACCTATTTATTACTAAAGCACAATTTAAGGTAGTACATATTTTATTATAATTGATATAAATTACTGAGATCCAATTTGCATTGCAAACTTTGCAGATCAACATCCCTTAATTAAGAACGCGTAAATTTGAGACTTACAGAAATAAATCCCGTATAACACAGTGTTCCTCAAAGAACTTTCAATAGCCAACGATTTCTGCTTTGTCGAAAATGACTAGATGGTAGGATACTTTCTCTGCTCCATTTTCCGGTAAGGGATTGGTGCGGTTAGTATGCCTAAGTGGTGCACTGTAGGCATTACTTAAAGATTCTTTGCAGCGACCCTTCGGCTTTTAGCTGCAACCCCTTTTCATTCCTCTTACTGTACCTCCTTTCATATTATTTTTCTTCCTTCTTCTCTTTCTACCCTCTGCTGGCAGTGTTGCTCAGAGCAACTGCTTTGAGGTTTTCTAATCCTGTTACACCTTCCACAACTTTTTGCCCTCTGTTTCCTTTGCAGCACTGAATGACCTCTTATCCCATTCCAACATCTATTTCATTTGTCAATGACATGTTTGGAATTGAGAAATCCACAGAATAGGTCAACATACGATTTTCCTTTTAGTAAAAAAGACGTTTCCGTTGTCAAATGAAGTGGACAAAGCGTTTGTAAGTTTTCAACCCAAGAAGAAGCTGGAATCCTATATCTAAACATGTTTAAGATTAATAAAACTAAATTTACATATAAATTACGTGGATAAGGGTATTTAGGTATTTTAACCACTACAGGAAAAAAAATTAAACCCTCGTTTAATGATATTGCCCAGTCAGCTCACGTTTACTTCAAAACCAATAACAAATACCTTTAGTAAACGAACTTAGCTTTTATATAATTCGAGCCTTAAATCCGTCTATTGAATCCACTGACCGTAAATTATGCAACGCCAGAATAGGCGTACATTATTTTATTTCAGTTATGGAAAAAGTTGGATCTTCAAAAAGTGGCCAGTCCATCACATACTTGAATCCTTTATGCTCTGCTTTTCCATTTTCTGCTTTTGTTATTTTCAAAAGCAAGTAAATCCTTTTCCACGATAGTTCTCAATGAATCCGTAACAGATGTATGTAAATTCCTGTATCATATGAACGATGAATCCCTCATATTTTTCCCGTATTTTAGATGAATTAAATTGTAACATTTGACTCCATTCATAAAAACTACCTATTTAGAGTACCACTTGGTTCGAGTAGGAAGGAAAAAAAGACCACAAAATAACTTGACATTAAAGGCGAGAACTGTAAACGAAAGTTTGTTTGGGATCGCTAAGGAATCTATCTGACTCCTAATTCAGATGAACAGAAAAAATAAATATTATTTGGTGGAGGGTATTAGTGTAATTATAAGACTACGTGTACAGATAAACTCTGCAAAGTTTTTGTAGTTTGATACACAAATGCGTAAAGCAGATTCTTAAAACTGAAACAATATTATTCTAATGATCTACGATTAACTGACTTAGAAGCAGATACCTTTAACCAGGTTTGAAATCTACTGCTCACTAGATGCGAGCTTATTCGCTAGATCGGAAATATCTAATTATTTATTCCAGTTTTCCCTTACGGTCGATAAGCGGAGTTTTTTTTGCACATTTTTTATTAATAGGTCTCGTATGAGGACATCCCAGTAAGGGGACAGCGCCTCCGGTTACACCTTTAAAATCTCCTTCTCTCTCTTTAGCATTCTTTTTATTTATTCATTTCATAAGTGTCAGAAGAATGTGTCCAATAAAACTTATATATATATATATATATATATATATATATATATATATATATATATATTATATATATATATATACGGATATATATAACGGTTCCTAAACCCCCAAAATCGTACGATGGAGGAACGGGAAATAATTAGATGCCCCATCACTTGATTCAAAAAAAAAAAAAAAATAGATACTTGACACTGGCTAAGAGAGGAGGAGAGGGGAAATACGTAAATATAATATATATATAATTTTAGTATTGTTACGTCTTCGCTCTAAACTCTTGACTTTTGCACCACTGTCTTATATAATATATGAAAGTTCGACAGAAACTTTATTTCCGTCACTTCCTGAGAGACGTTAATAGTCCCCAGAATCTAGACTCAGCTTTCAGAAAATTATATAAAATGTAAAAGGTGTAATACATCTCCCGATACAGTAGTGAAAAAAATTCACGCGTAACAATATCAATTCAATTTGCCTGCAGAGAAACACTGCATTGAAAGCAGCTCCTTATCAAGTGAGACTGAGAGGAGTCTTTCGCGAAGTTCCGAGAATTAATTAACCCCCAGGTTGATTAGACGAGTTAAATGTTCATTCTCGCTAATGCCATTCAAATAAAACATTACAAGCGTAACTGGATAAAACTCTGCATAAATGAGATCGGAGGCTCGCAGACCTCTTTCACTCACTCTCGTAACAAAGAAGTCCTGTTCAACTGCGCGTTTTCGTGAATCCTTTTTTTTTGCCCCGCTCGAGTTGGTTTTCAGTTTGGTCGTTCGGCGCCGTCTTAAAACATATCTATCAATTCATCTATTCCATTTTTTGTGGCGCCTAAAAAGAATGTTTGATAATTAACTAAAAGTGTAAAAAATAAATTAAGCTTCTATAGTTGTTTCAAGTTATCAATCTGGGCGGAACATAATTCTAAATCAATCATTTTGGTAATTCATTCAGTTCCTCGTTAGACGAGTGGTTTCGACCTCCGGCCTATCAATCTGGTGGTCCGAAGGTCGCTTCCCTGCCCTGCCAACGCGGGATCAGAAGAATTTATCTCTGGTGATAGAGATGGGTTCGGATCCCACAAGTAAGCTGTAGGTACCGTTACTAGGTGACCAATTGGTTTCTAGCCACGTAAGAATAGGAGAGCTGTTAATCAGTTCAGTGGTCTGGTTAAACTAAGATATACCTTTAACTTTGTTCATTTATTTTGTAGTACATAAAAAGAATACGGAATTATTTGAGTGCAAGAGAAAGGATCTTCTTTATTCTAAATTCATCGGAAACTATCAAAAAATCCTTTTTATTTTTGACCCATTGCTGACAGACACAAGACGTTTTTTGGCAAACGGTGACATTGTCCTCTGACTTTCTTCCCCAAAAATGTTGAAGCTCTCGAGTAGTTTATAAAAAAAAAAAATATGAGATCGTATTTTCTCATTATACGTTTACATATAGTATCTTGTATGTCTAAGACTTTGAAGAAAAACTGAAATTACTTCAAATTATGATGGTTGGAGCATCTTCAGTGTATTTACAGGACCTTCTATAGGAACGTGGAAGATCAAAAGATATATATAATATATCTATATATATATATATATATATATATATATATATATATATATATGTGTGTGTGTGTGTGTGTGTGTGTGTGTGTGTGTGTGTGTGTATGTATGTATATTATGAGTTTGACGTTTTGGCTCTAAATACATGATCAGATGAAAAACTGCCAAAACACAGTAGAAATCATACGACCTATACTGTCAATTCAATGATCTTCAAAGAAGAGAATAAGGAAGTTCTGCCTCTTCGTTGCCAGAAAGAATGTATATTTGGAAAGAACAGAGTACTGATTTAAGATATAATTTTGGGTGACATACATTAGGTATTTTAAAACTGACACTGAATTGTTGCGTGAATCCTATCCCTGATTTGCTCAGCAGAGTTAATTGTTGAAAATGCATAGCTGTTTATTAGTCTAAGCTAGTGATTTACCGTAGTTCTCCCATTTTCAGAAACCTAGTCATTATTATTTTTACAGTTATTTTCGTGTGAATGTATAGACATAAATTTCTTTTAATAATTCTTTACTGCCTTCGCGTTCTTTCGTTTTTCTTAAATACTGTCATTCTATTGCCAGAATTACTTTGCATACTTATAACTTTAGACTTATTCGATGTGAATGTTTACTTGTTAATAAAGAAAATAATAAAATAAGAATAAATAGCTGTTTCTTTTAAAAGCCTGAACAAGTAAAAGTGTCATGTATATTAAGTCTGATTTGAAATATCAGAAATCAAACAAGATTTATTCTCTGAAGAAGAATTTCAACTAGGTTATTTGTTGGAATTTTGATACAACAGGTCATCAAAAAGTTTGGATTAGGAAGTTTTTTATTTAACTTCAATTGTAAAAACCTCAAGTTAATTTTAAATCTATTAATTCTTTCCTTTACTTACTGAAGTGTCCCAAAAATTATAAATCAAGAACATTGTAAATAAGTAAATAATAAGTAGATAGATAGATAGATAGATAGATAGATAGATAGATAGATAGATAGATAGATAGATAATTAACATATTTTGAACACTTTTATTTGGTCAACCCAAATCCTTGCAGAATAAAAAAGAAATACTATAACTGTACTGCGCTGATCAATAAACGCAAGATCTTCCTTACCTGTTTTAGATATCCATTTCTAGACAAAAACAAATTAATACAGAATGCCACTCTAGTAAGAGCAAATAATACAAGAGGAACATAACTCCCTGTCTTACAATTTAACTAAACTCGAAAATATCCGATGAAGGCCGGAGATTAAGCAAACAATCCTCATACACGAAATAATCTGAATGAAATTGCTGACGTCAGCATAAATCGTGTGATCCATTTGCCGTCAGAGATGAGTCCCCAATCTCCCGTGAACCCTGATCTATAGATTGGACTAAGTCCCTCCGTCATAATTAGTGGGAACTGTGTTCCCCCCCTCCCGCCCCCCCCCCCCTCCCACCCACGCCCGGGCCCCTTTTTGGAATTAGAGGCTAAATACAAGTATTAGAGGAACTGTTGTGGATAAGGCTGGTAGCGGTGATGACAAACACTGATGAAGCATTATTATTGATGAGGTACAGGGGGAAATGAATTTGATAATATCAAGGAGATGAGCGTTGTTTTAAAGATGATGCTTCTGTGAGTATTGCTGTTATGTTCTACACTTTTGCATTAAAAAAACCATTCATGTTCTATTTATATACGAGCTGACCAACCCAGCACTGCCCGGGAAAACTCTGAGTGACGATTGATAAACTCTCTCTCTCTCTCTCTCTCTCTCTCTCCTCCTCCTCCTCCTCCTCCCTCTCTCTATTCTCCTCTCTCTCTCTCTCTCTCTCTCTCTCTCTCTCTCTCTCTCCTTCTGTGTCTTCTCCCTCTCCCATTCCTGTTAAGATAGTTTCTTCAGACATATTGCCCTGCATCTTTTATATTTCATACCTCACCACTTCTCACCCATATTTATATCGGGACTGAACTTCGAATTAAAGGGCATTGGAAGTGGTTATATTTATCTCAGTAGCCTCGAAAACTATGGAGTAGACACTAATATCTGTCATTATTAGCTATTTATACATGTCAACCCCTTCCCACACCTTATCACACTGCCCCCCTCTCCCCCTTCCTATCGGGGCAGGAATTGGACTTAAAGGGTATCAGGAGTGTTACTATTCATCCCAGCGACCTCAAAACTAAGGATTAGACACTAATATCTGAAATTTGGGACATTTTATTTCCACCACCTCTCACCCCCCCTTGCTATCAAGGCTGGACTTGTTTCAAATGAAAGGCATCGGGAGTGTCACTATTCATCTTAGCAACCTCGAAAACTATGGATTAGATACTAATATCGGTTGTTTTAGCTTATTTTTACATGTCCCTGCTTCCCACCCCTTCTCATTCCCATTCCTATCAGGACTGCACTTGGACTTACATGGCATCGGGACTCACTGTTAATCTCACCGACACCAGTAGGAACCAGTGGACATGGGGTAGATAGTCAGAGGGTATGACTTCTCTGACAGGAGCATCTACCAATATCTATGGTAATTGCCCTCTGCCAGGTGTGGCACTCATGTAAGGGCCTAACGGCACTTTTATCCACAATTTAAAATTTGCCATTCATTTGGGGGCATGAGAAGGAAGTCAAAGGGCTCATAGTTCTAGATCTGGCAATTGGCTCTCTACATTGGTAGAGTGTGAACCTAGTAAAAGGTGAGTCTTTAAAAGGCCTAAAATAAAGGGAGAAATGATAATCAAAGTGGAAAAAAGGGAAATGTTAGAGGGAATGAATTAATTACAAAGTTATAAGAAAAATAAAATAGGGGAAGAAAGCTGGAAAACTCCCCTGGATAGGATGCCAAAGTTCTCTGTAAGATGAAGGAGAGGCGTTGTGATAGAGGGCATTAGTGCGAGGAGAGTTTGGTGGCTCTCTCAGGCTACCTGGAAATGCTACGTCTCTGCTCCATCTTCCTTGCCCCTGTTTTAGGTCGAGGGTTTTACGATCCAAGAATCGGGGGAACCAAGTCCGAGGAAGGCATGTCACCTGTGCCAGATGCAACAACAGTGGGAGCAGAGGCAGTGCCTACAACTGCTGATACTACTAGCTGCAACCGCAGGTTCCTTAAAGTGTTCTTTAGCCAATTGAGATATAGTAGAATCCTTACTCTGGAACTGGTCTCCAGCAGACAAGGAATGAGAGGAAGAGGTTTTTGTGGGTATGAAAGGCTCACTGGTTATGGTGACCAACTCAGGCATGGGTGGCAAGGCTGTGCCATGTGATGAGCTTCCACTGTGAACAGAGGAATCCATCTCTCTTACCGGCACTGGTAGCAGAGCCAATCCAGGAGAAGAGAGTGGATCCAGACTGGGATCTCTTGAATGTAGAGCTGGCGCATGCTCTGAAACTGGCACTAATGCAGCACCAGGCACAGGAATTAAATCTAGAATCGCTTCGATGTCCATGATGGATGGACAATGACACTATCCAGGTCACTTCGGGGGCCATGGCAGGGTTTTCAAGTTGAGTTTGGGATCTCTGGGAGGGAGATTTATGATGTGCCTTGACATTGGCCCTAAGGCAGCACCTGGTACACGAACTAAATTTGGAATTGGCTCGCAATTCAAGACGGATGGCGCTAAGTATTGCTCAGGGCAATCAAGTAGCACTGGCCATGGGTTTAAGGTAGGTTTATGAGGCTTACTTGAGGGGTTAGGACCCCTGGATTCTCTCAAATTAATTGGGGAATAGAAATCCTGGCCTAGGAAGAGGTCATAGACCTCAGGAATATATGTTGCTACTGGAAGTGTGCAAAGCTTACATCTGTGGGGTGTCTGGTGACCTTCAATTTTATTGTGGGGAGTATCATCTTTATATGGTTGATACCCTCAAGGTTATATTATATATATTATATATATATATATATATAATATATATATAATATAGTATAGATATATATATATATATAAAGAATGAGACAGACCAGACAGATAGACAGAGAGAAGCCAGGGCTCTCTTTCTCCCTCCATTCTCGAAAGCCATTGTCATACCCACTCAAGAAAAATCAAACAAAACATGCATTCTAAACCTCCTGTCTACATTGACTAAAGCACACGAGCAAAGTACGTACTCGAATTAAGAGGTACAATCAGTCCAACCATTCAAGTAGAATGTTTATGGCACTGCCCAACAAACTCTTGAAATCTGAGAATCCCTGATTTTTAATCCACTGTGACTCTTCTGGGACGCACTATAGTGTCATATAACTGTTAGGGAGCTCTCAGGATATACTGCCACATGACTCAAGCTGATCCTTAGAGCTTTATCATAGTCACTTGTTGGAAGGTGAGAGAAATCACTTGATTAATTTGCAAGTAAAGAAGATTCAGTTTACTGTTTGCCAGAACCATAGAAGCAAACAATAGTTGTAAAATCTTATATATATATGTGTGGAAATGGAGTGAAATGTAGGAATAATGAAAAGAACAGATATTAGTATCTAATCCATAGTTTTCAAGGTTGCTGAGGTGAATAGTGACACTCCCATGCTCAATAATTCCAAACTCAGCCACGATAGGGTGTGGGGTGAGAGGAGTGTGAGAAGGGGTGTGAAGGGGTTGACATGTAACAATGACCAAAAGTGATATATATTAGTGTCTAATCCATAGTTTTCAAGGTCACTAAGAAGAATAGTGACACTCCTAATGTCCTTCAAGTCCAAGTTCAGCCCCGATAGGAAAGTTGGGGGTGAGAAGATGGGGAAAGGTGGTGACTTTTAAAAATAACCGAAAACAAGAGATATAGTGTCTAATCCATAATTTTCTAGGTCGCTGAGATGAATAGTGACACTCACAATGAACTTTAAGTCCAAGTCCAGCCCCAATATAAAAGTGGGCTGAGAAGGAGGTGGGAAAGGGTGATATGTGAAAATAGCTAAAAACGACAGATTTAGTGTCTAATCCATAGTTTTAGAGGCTCTTGAGATGAACTGTGACACTCCTGCTGCCCTTTAAGTCTAAATTCAGCCCCCAAAGGTAGGGGAGGTAAGGGGTGGGAAAGGGGTGTGTGAAATGTAAGAATAAGCAAAAACGAAAGATTAATATTAGCGTAATCCATATATATATACATAAATATTTGTATATATATTTGTCGAGTGTTAGGGTTGATTTGCCATGAGAACAAAATTTTATTCTTATTAATAATTTATTACCATTTAATTAACGCTGAAGCCTTTCATATTATATTTCCCCTTCAGCTTAATTAGAGAATGAGGGGATATTTGTTATTGCAACAAAAGATATTTTTAAGAGTTTATTTTTTTAATTTATTACTAGCTGACCAGCTCGGCGCTGCCCTTGATAACTATACTCTACTCTAATCTCTCTCTCTCTCTCTCTCTCTCTCTCTCTCTCTCTCTCTCTCAGTTTTTTCCTCTTTCTCCTCCCTTATATGTTATTGAAACATAAAATACATAGGTGGTTATTTTCTGTTTTTTAATGAGTTTTTCACCTTATCCCAATTCACATTCAAAACTTTATCCATACAAACACAAGTAGCATACAATTACAAAATAATATAAAAAAAAGTTCACTATAAGTATTGGTTAAATAATCTAACCATTAGGATTTATAACCTAATCAAATCAGGTAACACAACACACAAGTAGTCTAAAAAAAATTTAAGATACATGATTTAACATTTCCTTTATAGTTGACGAGATCTTTCATTGGAAATATTCTCCATTCCTCTTCTGGCATCATTATTCTGTTAAGTTTGCTTTTAACTTCAGCTTTGTTAGTCTAAAACCTCCTTCAGGCAAACAAAATCTAAGACGCATGAGCTCAAAGTTCTTTTAGATCCAACAAGATTTTTCATAACTGACATTTTTCATATCCTTTTAACTTCATATTTGCTTATACATTAAAGGTAATTTATATTTACGTCTGGAACATTTTAGATGATACCGAGATTATGGAAACAAATGAAATTATTCTCCTGTAATTTAGCAGATTGCATCATGACCTCCCAATCTCCTTAATGCATGACTAGGTAAAAATGAAAGTCAAAGAAGCAGAATCTAATTACCAAAACAGAGAACTCAAAGTTTAACTGTTCGTTTAACAAAGCTATCTCGTGTTGTCATAAGGCCAGCTCAGTCAAAAAAAATATTGCATTTGATCAGGGTTCGTCTTCTGAATAATGATAGTAATATATGGAGCAATCCGTTATCACACAACAAACATGCAACATGGCTCCAGGAAGTCAAGGCAGAAGAAATGGGGAGAATAAGACAATAAAGTTTCACGGAGATCACGACAGAAACAATCTGACAACTAAACATTGAAGATTATTAATTAGGAAATAATGTACCCTGACGATCCAACAGATTTTTAATATGCCGATACTGCAGACCTGTGATGGAATAATCCTATAATCACCTTAGGGATCCCCGGGTCATACACGTAGGATCAGTGTTTTCAGGGCTTCCTTCTTCGCTGCTGAAGCGCCAATTGACGACTTCAACGATGCAAAGGCAGTGCTGAAAAAGAGACATCTGAGTGCCGGTAAGACTCTCTCAAGCCAAGTCTCTCTCTCTCTCTCTCTCTCTCTCTCTCTCTCTCTCTCTCTCTCTCTCTCTCTCCCCTCACACGGGAGTCAATCAAGCTGCTGATACAGCCAACAAATGCCTAAGACGTCCAAGAATCCTTCAGTCGGGAGGCCGTACACACATTAAAAAGTCCTTCGGACTCACTGACGTTGAAGGAAACCCACACTTCCAACCTCACTTCGGAGATGGTGGTGAGAGAGGAGGAGGAGGAGGAGGATGGAAGGAGAGAGGGAGGAGGAGGATGGGAGGATAAGGAGGAGAGGCGGAGGAGGAGGAGGAGGAGGATGAGGATAAGGAGGAGGAGGCGGAGGAGGAGGAGGAATTGGGATTGGAAAGGGGAAGTGTAGGAGAATACGAAAAGAAAAACGAGACGCAAGACAGACACTGCTCATTGAGACGTCCAGCCATTATGAGAGAAACGCAAATGGTAGAAGTAATTCATGTAGCTACTCGTATTTAGCCCCTCGTCATGTACGTTTGCGAGTGTGTGTGTGCTTATGTACACACAGATATATCCATGTTGATATGGAGAAATCTGGTAGCTGAATGAAAAGAATAGTGGGCATTCTGGACCAAAAGATCTCAACGCTTGCGAAAGGGATTTTATATTGAAATCGGCAGAAGAATTTAGTCTCTTGCTCTAACGGTCCCGGGAGATAAACATAAATTCTTGAGCTGAAATACTTATAAAAAATTCTTTTTCCATGAACTATGAAGAACTGGAAAAGGGTCCCTCTTAAACAAGAATGGGAAATGATAAATGGGTCCAGTTTTACCCTTTTTTTCTTATAAAGGGTAAGTGGAACAAAAATGTTCGCGTTTCAAATATTACAAGTGGTTTGGTATAAGCCTTTGAGTTATTATATATATATATATATATATATATATATATATATATATATATATATATATATATATATATATATATAGACGTGAACTATTCTATTCTCTCACTGACCTCAAATCATTGGATGAGACACGAATATCTGTCGTTTTCGGTTATTTTTACATGTCACCCCTTCCCACTCCTTCTCACCTCCTACCTATCGGGAGCTGAACTTGGACTTGAAGGGCATTGAAAGTGTCACTACTCATCTCAGTGACCTCGAAAACTGTGGATTGAACAATAACATCTGTCATTTTCGGTTATTTCTATGTTTCACCCCTTTCCCACCCCTTTCCCACACACTCCCTTTATTTGGTGCCAGTGATTTCTTGTACCTACACACTCAATTCTTTTTTCCAGATGGCACATCATAATATTAATATTATTATTATAATAATATATATATAGACTATAGATATATAATATTATATTCAGATATTAGACTATATATTTTTTTTCTTTTATTGTTAGGTACAATACGTTGGGATGCCACACTGCTAAACTATTTGTTGGGGTACTTCTCTGAATGGTACCAAAATTGGCCTTTGATCAAGAAGTATACAATCCACAAAGAAACAAAAATGAGCGGCTGAGGGCCTGTTCCGGAGTGGGGATTGATCATGCAAACTCTTAAGGGAATTGATGACAGCCCAAGGGTTTTAATGGTGGATATCAGGGCTCCATAACACAAACCAAATTGATTATGAATCTGATCTTGAAATAGATGAATACGTGACTGGAGGTGGTCGGGCATGTTACGCGTTGGAGACACAAAGGAGAGGGAAAATCCAGGAGCACACACGAGGCAAGATACCAGAATCCACCGCAACACAAATATTACATCTGTAACGATAGCGTTTTAAATATGAGCGAGGGTGCATTGCATGCGTGATAGAGATCGAGGCAATTGTATGTAAGGTACTGAATACTCAATCTCACAAGCATTAATATGGGGAGCAGTCACATTGCTGAGTGATTACAAAGGGAGAGTGTTACGGACCAATTCTTTAATACTTGAAAAGTTTACTGCCGCCAGATTCAGGCGCTAAACATATTTAATTTAATGTCCTTTTTTATCACATTATATTTATATAGCTTTAGCTGTATAATAATGATCTTCAGCAGAAACATTAGAGTGGAATAATAAAACTAACGAAAACATTTTAAATAATTATTAACAAAAGAAAACCCAATAAACATATAAACTTAGTAATGGAAAAGTTACAAAAACAATCCCAAGTGAAAGTTACAATAGTTAACTAGGCAATGAAATTCTGAAAATTAGTTTCTTAAACGGAGGTGAGGCAAGTATTATATATTAATAATACTGATCCAAATGATCAGGGGGACACCACAGGGAACATCTGCAAGAGGGACAAATCACGTGGTTGCTACCAACAATCAACAACACGGCTAACTTCCTCGTAGAGACGAATCCTCATCAACTACATCGTCCGGGAATATATACCGTGCAAGTCCATTGAAGCATTCAAGCTTCCACAAAGCGCGCTTCCACCATAAATTCGCTACCCTCGTAGCCAACGATGCACGATTCCCAGGACGACCACCGAAGTATAGCCAAAATAACACTCGCAACGCACAACTATCAAAACGTCCATCCTCTTCTACTGCAGAGTTCCGTTCCCGCCTGAAGTACACCTCACGCCTCCAACGTCACCTGCTGTAACAGTAATATTACATAATTAGGGAACTATATTATTTATAGAATAGGTAATAACCCAAAGCAGCAGTTTTTTGGAAAGAACTATTTCCCTACAAACTATCACGGGATCGTAACACCCCCACCCTTAACAAAAAATCACATTGATTTTATGTAAAGTGAATGCTAGCAAGCAAAATAACTTAGTAGCAATATAACCTGCAGATTTCTTTCCAAAAAACCCTATCTCCGTAAAGAAAAACAAAGTTGTACACATAATTCCTTTTCAATAGTCAAGTAAATTGGTATAATCTACAGACTAAACAAAACATAGGGAACCTTACAAAATTTCCAATAGAAAAGTATGCAGATTAATTACCTATACAAAGCAAATATGCAAAATAACATCATTACACTCTAGACAGGGCATCTGGTATATTGTTATCTTTCCCAGGAATGTGAATAACTAACAAATCATTACTTCTTCAGAGCAAATAGATTTATTTTTACTTACGTGAACCAATGAATATGCATTAAACAAACTTTCCAAATCAGGATGCTCAACTTCAAAATCGGTACTTTTACCTGACCTAGTTGTCACAAGCACCGTTTCAGGTTTAGGTACTATCACCTGTGGATTGACAAAAACTGTCTGATTACAACTTACTTTACCTTGAGCAAGATCATTTGCCAAAACATCAACCTCAGCTATGGGGAGAGTATCAACAACTGCAAACTTAGACTCGCTGGCAAAATTGTCTGAAAAAAAATACAGTTCAACTACCGGGCAAGATATCCACTCGTTTCCAACACCTTTAATAAGCTTATGCTCATTCAACCACTTACTGCCCACTGGAATGGCTTTCCGTAGAATTAAAGATTGAGAAGACCCTGTATCTAAGTACATTGACATCATGACACTCTTGCCATTTTTCAAGTGTGCTGATTTTACCTTGAGATTTAAACCACTTAAAGTCGTCATCCACTACCTGTTTATCATTAACGAGCATGGCAGAATCCTTTTTAGGACACTTAGCAGCTATATGCCCATTTTTCCCACAACGAAAGCAAGTTACCCTGCCCTGGTACTTAGATTTAAAATGCTTTTGGGGAGAAGTAGGACCACTTAAATTAATTACCATCATTAGCAGTTACGTTAACCCCTGTAGGCAATTTACCAGTTTCATAAGCATTATATTTATCTTTAGCAGCAGGCTTAGAATAACTACTGTGTGTTAACACGTACTCATCAGCTAACCGAGCAGCACTCGCTAAATTGTCAATTTTCTTTTCATTTAAGAAAATACAAAGTCTTTAGGTAAATTGTGCTTAAAATTTTTCCAATAAGATTAACTGACACAATTTTTAGCATACTCACTCTTGACATCGCTGGATCTCAACCAATTTTCAAAATGCTTTTCCATTTCACGAGCAAACTCCACAAAAGTTTGATTGGAGGATTTTCGACTGTCACGAAACTTTACTCTGTAGGCTTCAGGAACCATCTCATAAATCCTTAAAATGGCTTTCACTTTTAGCATAATCTTGACTCTCTTCCAACGACAAGAGAAGCCCAAGCCTTTAGAGCCTTCCCGGAAAAAGCAGTCAGAGCCATGAATGCCCACCTATCCTCACTCCACTTGAAATTTGCCGCTACCTTCTCAAAGCTATGAAAAATTCTACGACATCACTTTGGTACGTACTTCAACATACGTGGAATCTTCATTACCAGAAATAGGAGATCGGGAACCCGTCAGCCTGGCCAATTCCAGCTCATGATCACGTTTCTGCTGTTCATTTTCTAACTGCTTCATACTAAGTTCATGTTCACGCCGCTTCTGTTCATCTTCAAACTCTAGTTTTTTTTCTAACTGCTTCATACTAAGTTCATGTTCACGCTCCGCTTCTGTTCATCTCAAACTCGAGTTTTTTCAGTCCAGTTTTCAGTCCGAAGTTTCACTACCTCACAGTCTTCGTCGATTTCTTCCTCTAAAAGCTTGAAGTCAACGTCCACTCCATCCGGAGCAAAATGCGCTATGATACCCCTTTCCTTATGTCATCATTAGTACTACTAACCGTAAACTCCAACTGTAAATAATCCGACACAACCAGCAGTTTTCCGACTTTTTAATATTAAACAATTTACTACGGCAATAGTCTCTCCTAAGAAAACGAGCGGCATCGTCATTAGTTTCAATTTCCATGTTTTACCATTAATTACACCATCCAACCCAATGACACTGCTGAAGATCCCGCTGGGGATGCCACAAATATGTTACGGACCAATTCTTTAATACTTGAAAAGTTTACTGCCGCCAGATTCAGGCGCATAACATATTTAATTTAATGTCCTTTTTATCACATTATATTTATATAGCTTTCACTGTAATAATAATGATCTTCAGCAGAAAACATTAGAGTGTAATAATAAAACATAAGAACGAAACAATTTTAATAACTTATTAACAAAAGAAACCCAATAAACATATAAACTTAGTAATGGACAAAAAGTTACAAAACAATCCAAGTGAAAGTTACAATAGTTAACTAGGCAATGAAATTCTGGAAAATTAGTTTTCTTAAACGGAGGTGAGGCAAGTATTATATAATATTACTACTGATCCAAATGATCAGGGGGACACCACACGGGAACATCTGCAAGAGGGACAAATCACGTTGGTTGCTACCAACAATCAACAACACGGCTAACTTCCTCGTAATAGACGAATCCTCATCAACTACATCGTCCGGGAATATATACCGTGCAAGTCCATTGAAGCATTCAAGCTTCCACAAAGCGCGCTTCCACCATAAATTCGCTACCCTCGTAGCCAACGATGCACGATTCCCAGGACGACCACCGAAGTATAGCCCAAAATAAACACTCGCAACGCACAACTATCAAAACGTCCATCCTCTTCTACTGCAGAGTTCCGTGTCCCGCCTGAAGTACACCTCACGCCTCCAACGTCACCTGCTGTAACAGTAATATTGGACATAATTAGGAACTATATTATTTATAGAATAGGTAATAACCCAAAGCAGCAGTTTTGGAAAGAACTATTTCCTACAAACTATCACGGGATCGTAACAGAGAGGTGGTAGTTACTCTACTGGTCACTTAGAGTAAAGAAATTACAGGAAGGATTAATGACTCTAAACCATTTTGTTACTTTCTGATGGAATACTTTAGTGCGTAGCTAATAATAATGCAATCATCACACATTATGAAAGAACACAATATGGATAAGCCACATTTTAACAGTGCCTGAAATCAGAGTGGGCGACGTAACAGGGGAATACAGGTCTTGCTCAGGAGAATGAAAGGAAACAATTTGAAGAATGGGACTGACTGACTGTCTTAAGCTCTGTAGCCTTGCACTGTACCTGGATTGGGGAGTAAAGTCATCTTCCTCAGAGGCACTGATGGGAAAGCAATTGTATTAACACTTCACAAGAAATACATAGGCTAGCAATAGCCGTCTCAAGAGGGAAGGGGGCGTGGGAGCCAACCCAGGTGCAAAGTGTGAGGTTTCACTGGCATTAGGAATTCATCTAAGGCCGTCTGCAGTGTGCAGGCACCTTTTATCCGTTCAGAGAAAGTTCACCAGCATTTGGGCAGATGGTGGCGCTGTCTGCCCTTCTGTGATCTCTGACCCTTGTGGTCAAATCTCCATGTGGTAGCCATGTGGCAGCCATGTGGCAGCCATGTGGCGGCCATGTGGTGGACATAGGGCCAGTTCAATATGAAGCCAGTTAATCCCTCCCTTGGCCAGGTGTGCCTTTGATTCCAGTACCTGCAATGACAAGGTGGCCTCAGTCAAGATGGACGAGAAGTGAATCAGAATTAATCCCTCAAAAGGAGGGGACTGAATCTGTATTGAGTTAGGAGTAATTGTTTACTTTGAAGGAGATGACATAAATCCCTGACAATATATATATATATATATATATATATATATATATATATATATATATATATATATATATGCGCGAAAATTTTATATATTTATGGCAAAAGGATACACGTATATGTAACTTTATCTGCCTATCAGTTTGATCTGTAAAATAGTTGAATTTTCAGTGTTTCTGATCTCTAAATGTAATCTGGAATTATATACAGCCCAGTTTATTTTCTGATACTTGTCGAGCATAAATAATAGTAATAATGGAGCAGAAAGAAGCTCGTTGCATTTTAAAGATTTTTTTTGCAAAAAAACAGGAAACCCTGCCAAGAAAGCATATTGTCTATCATTAGAGAAGTTTGATATACGGAGACCATTTACATTCAGAACTCCAACATCTCTTACAAGAAGGCCCTAATCTTGTTGTATTTCATCACAACGTATTATCACTGTATCAAACATTCCAAAGAGGCCAAAGCACAACAGATGAAACTGAAGAAGGTGCATCTATACCTACCAAGTAGATACTCCGTTCTGTTAAGCCGGATTTCAGCTTCAAGGAACACTGTCTTTATTATGGTCAGATATGCAGCAAAGAAAAAGACCCCAAAAGTCCTACGGTTTGCAGACCATCTTACATTATTCTTGAGATCCTTTGGTCCCAGAATGCCCATTATTCTTTTCATTCAGCTACCAGATTTCTCCATATCAACATGGATATATCTGTGTGTACATAAGCACACACACACTCGCAAACGTACATGACGAGATGCTAAATACGAGTAGCTACATGAATTACTTCTACCATTTGCATTTCTCTCGTAATGGTTGGACGTCTCAATGAGCAGTGTCTGTCTTGCGTCTCGTTTTTCTTTTCGTATTCTCCTACACTTCCCCTTTCCAATCCCAGTTCCCCCTTCTCATCCTCCACCTCCTCCTCCTCCTCCTCCTCCTCCTCCTCCTCATCCACCCCTCCTCCTCCTCCTCCTCCTCCACCATCTCCCAAGGGAAAACAAAAAATTTTGAAGGGGATAGAGAGAGAGAGAGAGAGAGAGAGAGAGAGAGAGAGGCAGATGATTACCCTCGTCAGGATGAGAGCTGAAATTTTAAACGCGTAGGTGGTTATGACTTATTTGTTTATTTTATCTTTACTTTCACTTCTTTGAAACCATATACTAGGCAGTAAAACCTGTCGACTATTTATCGATTAATTATGGACCACGAGACGGGGTAGGTTGTTAATAAATCTTGCTTTTTACGTTTAATGGACAAAACAGGTGGCGATAATCACTTCAGTTTTCTATTTATAACATAATAATCTGTCTATCCAGCTGTTTTATATATAGATATATATATATATATATATATATATATATATATATATATATATATATATATATGTATGTATTGTATGTATGTATATATATATATAGGCATTAAGGTACAAATGTCCTTTAATATCCAATTCGCTCTACCTCGAAAACAATATAGTTTCATATATGTTAACCGAAACGGATTTTTTTTAGTTGATATGATATGTTTGTTCGAAGCAGTGAATAGAATAGAACATAGGACTGCAGTGACCCCTTCAACCATATGGCTTTGTGATTTTTAGGCGTCACTACATTCCTGCTTTGATCCTACGAGACGACATAGTTATTATCAACTAAAAAAAATTCCCTTCGCTTAACATATACGAAAATATATTGTTTTTCGATGTAGAGCGAAGTGGATAATAAAGGGCACTTACTTATATAAGAATCACGGTGATGGGATGCAATTCATTCACACACACACACACACACACACGTATATATATTTTAATATTGAGTGAGTGGTTCATATTATGGGCTGTGAACAGTTTTGCTTTTCCTATGTTAACGCAATTCAGTTATGTTTTTGTGTTGTATATTACCGCACTTTGTTCAATCTTTTAACTTTTGTTTATTTTTGGTTTTAGCTTTATTATTGAACCACCTCGTTTAGTGGGTGGTTCGCTGTTATCCCTTTTTGGACTTTCCTCATCGGTTCGATGTTTTTCTTCTGTTTTCATATTTGCGAGTGTGTGTGTGTGTGTGTGGATGTGTCGAGCGGTTACCGGTTGGAAGTGTGGATTTCCTTCAACGTCAGTGCGTCTGAAGGACTTTTTAATGTGTGTACGGCCTCCCGACTGAAGGATTCTTCGACGTCCTAGGCATTTGTTGGCAGTATATATCTGCAGCTTGATTGACTCCCGTGTGAGGGGAGGGAAAGAGAGAGAGAGAGACTTGGCTTGAGAGAGACTTACCGGCACTCAGATGTCTCTTTTTCAACACTGCCTTTGCATCGCTGTTCAAATGTATCCTTGAGGTCGTCAATCGGCGCTTCAGCAGCGAAGAAGTAAGCCTAGAAAACACTGACCCTACATGTATGACCCGGTGATCCCTAGGGTGATTATACATTATTCCATCACTGGTCTGTAGTATCGGTATATTAAAAATTTATTGTATCGTCATTCTGCATTATTTACTTATCAATAATCTCCGATGTTTACTTGTCTGATTGTGTCTGTCGTGATCTCCGTGAATCTTTTTTGTTCCCATTAACTTGACTTCCTGGAGCCATGTTGCATGTTTGTTGTGTGATACCGGATTGCTCCATATATTACTATCATTATCCAGAAGACGAACCCTGTGCATATGTAATATTGTTTTTGACTGGGCTGGCCTTATGCCAGCACGGGCTCTTGCTCATAGAGCAGTCCGTAACATATGGAACAAGCCCACATACAGGGGCCGTTGACCTGAAATTCAAGCTTCCAAAGAATATGGTGTTCATTTGAAAGAAGCAACAGAAGGTATTAGGGAAATACAGAAAGTGGTAGGGGGGGGGGGTGATGAGTATTAGATAAACAGATAAATTAGCAACTTAATACATACATCACTATAAATGTAAGTAAATTATTAGAAGACAAGGGGAATTGTCTTAATCAGGTCAAGATAAGAAATATAAAGTCACAGTACCATTACAAGCAATAAATACTTGTAATGGTACTGGGACTTTATGGACACCCTTTAGTTCTATGGTTCGACAAGGGTGTCCATAATCTAATAAAAGGAGCCCATAAAAACACCAAAATATAGAGAGAAAAGTACTATATTTCAGAGACTGCTGTCTCCCTCTTCAGGTAGATGAATGAGAAAAGTTTACAGAAAAGGTGGTATTTATACCAAGCGATCCATCCACAGGCATGCCAATTTAGGTCACCCCCGCTGATAATCTTCCTTTAATCTTCTTAAGTGTTGGTTGAATGAAAACCTTGTTGATCGTATCTGAAATCCATGTTCCTTTTGAGATGTTCATTACCTGCCTCTCTTTTATTAAGGCCGATTCCATCATTGACTCTTGTACCACCGCAGGTTGCTGCTATAAATTACACGTGACAAATTCCAGTTATTCTATGGTTATGTTCATTTATATGGTTGAAAATAGCTGAGTTCTGTTGTCCATACCTAACTGACAGTTTGTGTTGTATTAATCTCTGGGGAAGATTGGTCACAGTCCTGGCATGGGATCTCGTAAACCCCAGTGTCCTTGGGAGATGTCTTTTGTTGGACGTTAATCAGGGATTTGGCTAAGGTGTTTGGGTAAGTAAATGCAAACGTAATTTTCTACCAACCCCCTAAAGACAAGACCAGAGATACAACCAACAATAAAATAAAAATTCCTTACCTGGACACGATTAAGAGAGTAACCCACACCCTCGGAAAATCTAACCCTTTTGCATTTACTTACCCAAACACCTTAGCCAAATCCCTGATTAACGTCCAACAAAAGACATCTCCCAAGGACACTGGGGTTTACGAGATCCCATGCCAGGACTGTGACCAATCTTATATCGGATTTACAGGTAAATCCCTTCCCCAGAGATTAATACAACACAAACTGTCAGTTAGGTATGGACAACAGAATCTCGGCTATTTTCAACCATATAAATGAACATAACCATAGAAATAAACTGAATTTGTCACGTGTAATTTATAGCAGCAACTGCCGGTACAAGAGTCAAATGATGGAATCGGCCTTAATAAAAGAGAGGCAGGTAATGAACATCTCAAAAGGAGCATGGATTTCAGATACAATCAACAAGGTTTTCATTCAACCAACACTTAAGAAGATTAAAGGAAGATTACCAGCGGGGGTGACCTAAATTGGCTTGCCTGTGGATAGACCTCTAGGTATAAATACCACCTTTTCTGTAAACTTTTCTCATTCATCTACCTGAAGAGGGAGACAGCAGTCTCTGAAATATAGTACTTTTCTCTCTATATTTTGGTGTTTTTATGGGCTCCTTTTATTAGATGGAATTCGGTTGTTACAGAACATTTTTACCAGTCATATATATATATATTGTATATATATATATTATATATATATATATATATATATATATATATATATATATATATATATATAAAAGCGAAAGTGTTATTGGTATTCACCAGCAGATTTGGTTGGGGAAACGCATGCAATAAATGAATAAAAAACAAGACCTTACGTCTTTTCAAAAGATTAAAGAATAAAAGCGATCCATTTGAATGCTTCCGAAAAAAAAGAGCTTACGAGGATTTCTTTGTTCCAATGGAAAAAAAAAATACCGACCGACCTGCATAGGGAGTGTAAAAAAAAAAAAAACATAGTTTCGAAACAAAAGAATCTTAGTGGAAATAATGGTTGAAAAAATCACACAACAAAAAGAGAAGGAAAGACTGGCATTGCTTAAAAATAAGCTTCTCTTCTGTAAGTGAGGAGGTTTACATGAGATTAAGTTTAGCTCTTTATCTCTAATAGTAGTCGTTTTTGTGGACCTATACTAAAATACCTGTTTTCATTTTTATCATTGCAGGTTTTGCCTTCAGCAGTTACGAGAAGAATCCAGGTGGAAAGAGTGCCTTGAAATAAAATTGAAATTGCTTGCTATGTGTGATGTGCCCTCAGGGTACCACTGTAGAAGTCTTTATCTAAAGTCGTAGCACCCTCGGGCACTTTTGACGAGGTGTGTGTGTGTGTGTGTGTGTGAGAGAGAGAGAGAGAGAGAGAGAGAGAGAGAGAGAGAGAGAGAGAGAGAGAGAGAGAGACTGCGTTTTTAGTCCTGGTGCGTCATAAGTATGACAATTGTTTTTCTTCCATTCTGTCAGTGATGAAAAATTCACTTCACATCGGGAAATTTTTATTATGATCGATATCCAATTACTCGTGTATCCTTGATGAATATGTTAAATAACCAGACTGAATAATAACCAGATGCTGATAATTATTATAAGTAAGAATATTGTGGTATATTTTGTAATGCCTGGCAGATTTATATATAGGTTTGTTATATACATTTTTGTAACCCAAGTGAATTTTTGAAACCCTGTCTCTTAACTGGATTCATGTCCATTTGGGAGTAAGAACAATTTAGATATAATCTTTCATCGTTTGCATAAAGATGTTTTCCAAACGAAATCAGACTGTTATTTATTACGATGACTTATGGGTATCGATTTAGGATTTTTTTTAAGACAAAGACAAACGTACAAGGCATTTATGCCCTTACGAAATGCTGTGGAATTCACCTAATGCCGCATTACTACTTTCGTCAGCTGGGTTTTGAAAGCTTAGAAGTTTAAATCTCAAAACCGTAATTCAAACTTTCCAAGAACAAGTATAAGATTTTCGTTTACTAATGAATCTTTGGCATATTTCAGTGGCATTCGTTTAGTTTGATTGATACAGTGTATAGAGGACACTAATTATTTTTTTATTTATACATAAATCTGCCAGGCTTTACAAAATATACCACATAGTCCCACTTATAATAATGATCAGCATTCAGTCTGGTTATTTAACATATTTATCAAGGATCATACGAGTAATTGGATGCAAATCGTAATAAAAACTTCCTGATGTGACGTGAATTTGTCATCACTAACAGAATGGAAGAAAAACAATTGTCATACTTATGGCGCACCAGGAATAAAAAGCGCAGTCTCTCTCTCTCTCTCTCTCTCTCTCTCTCTCTCTCTCTCTCTCTCTCTCTCTCACCTCGTCAACAGTGCCCGAAGGCGCTACGACTGATGATAAAGGCTTTTACGGTGGTACCCTGAGGCAACATCACACGTAGCAAGCGATTGAAATTGAAATAGTTCAGAAATTATAGTTGGTTTCATTTTTTTCTTTTTCTCCTCAAGCATTATATATATATATATATATATATATATATATATATATATATATATATATATATATATATATATATATATATATATATTGTAATGGATCGCACTCGGTCCTGGAGGATCTTAATTGCAAAAAGAATGGGACTGGAATGACTGACAGCAGTTGAGACAAACAGAGGAGGAAGGAGCAGAATAAAAGCACAAAAAGGACCTTAATATTAATTTATTATCCTAGTTTTTATACTTATTGACAAAGTGAGTCTAAATTTGGAAAATAGAAGTGTAAAGCAAATGACCAATACTATGACCAACAATCAAATTACGTAGTTCTGCATACTTTGCTTTAAAATCTCAATAACAATTCTCAATAAATAAATCCCAAAATAAATAATATCCAGCAGCACATAAATGAAATATTAATCACTACATAAACGCTCAGAGCCATACTTGCTCATTAACCACAATCAGAAGAGCCGCTCGCTCCACTAACATACAATACAATGATAATTCACCTTAAAATGAGCCATACATTTGCTCATCCAAATAATACTAATAATGTTATGTTACAGCATACCCAGTAAGAACCATACACTTGTTCATCCAAAAGATGCTGATACTAATGATACCACATAAACAGTAAGAGCCACTATCTTAGATCCCCAAGGCCGTCCATCGAACAACAATGTTCGATGCGACAGCTTCGTAGCTGCCATGGAAGAAGAATATACCTCTTCTCAACAGGGGACTATGACTTAGCCACCACCTCATCCTCGGGAACTGGACTGAGTCCTCCTCAGCGGTTGACAACTGCTGCACCAAATCCATCACCAGCAACCAGGTGATCCTCCAAAATTTGCTGCTGCTGTGATCTCGACGGAACACCGATGAGAACTTGCCGATCAGGACCCACTCAGACAGGTCACATGGCATGCGGGTAGAGCACAAGGCAGGAGTGAGTGATGACGCACCCCTACATGCAGTCCCTGTGCACCATTCTGACCCAAGCCATCCTCGTGTGTGCACCTTTTCACTGTGATCTTTTTCCACTAGACATACTTCAGTGCTGCAGTGTCAAACAACTGGTCAGTATATGGGTGCTATAATACAAGAAGAAAAACATCAGTAGCAGACATACGATACTTCCGTTTTCCAAGGGCAAAAAAACTTGGACAACGATGGATTCATTGCTGTTGTCGCACTGATAGCACAAACGCTAATAATGCAGTGGTTTGCTCTGTGCATTTTGCTGACACTGACTACAAAGAGGACATGAAATCCAGGCTCCTTGAAATCGATATATATATATATATATATATATATATATATATATATATATATTATATATATGTGTGTGTGTGTGTGTGTGTGTGTGTGTGTGTGTGTGTGTGTGTGTGTGTGTGTGTAATCGAAAAGGGCGAGATCTATTCCACGGCCAGATCATGACCTGAGCCTATGTTGACCTGAGCATTTGATCGTGCATTTCCAAAGTTTCTGCGTATTTGCTTTCAATTTGCGAAATGAAAAACCTCACGTATATTCTACGGGAGCCGCTATGAAAGTAAATAACTTTAATATCGAACGCTCATAAATTGAAATTGACGCGTGTAATTTCATTCAGTTTATGGTACTTTGAACCGGTACTTGGTTCAGGGTCGTTATTTTTTGTGTAAGGTTATTTACAGTTATGATTGAATGAGCGAGTTTTTTTTTACAGGTTTATTTGTAGTCTGTATCTCGTAATGGTGAAATTTGCGTTTTTGTTAGGATATACGTAGGTTGTCAGTTTTATTCTGTATGGACATTTTACGTGTTGTACAGTCACGTTACAAAGTATTGCATCTGTTTACTTAAGGTTTCGGACAAATTATTTTATATATATATATATTATATATATATATATATATATATGTGTGTGTGTGTGTGTGTGTATGTGTGTGTATGTGTGTGTGTGTGAGTGTGTGTGTGTGTGTGTGTGTGAGTGTTTGTGTGTCTGTGTGTGTATGTATGCATATGTAAATACACACAAGCACGCATATATATATATATATATAATATATATATATATATGTGTGTGTGTGTGTGTGTGTGTGTGTGTGTGTGTGTGTAAGGTTATTTACAGTTATGATTGAATGAGCAAGTTTTTTTTTACAGGTTTATTTGTAGTCTGTATCTCGTAATGGTGGAATTTGCGTTTTTGTTAGGTTATACGTAGGTTGTCAGTTTTATTCTGTATGGACATTTTACGTGTTGTACAGTCACGTTACAAAGTATTGCATCTGTTTTACTTAAGGTTTCGGACAATGTATATATTTATATATATATATATATATATATATATATATATATATATATATATATATATATGTGTGTGTGTGTGTGTGTGTGTGTGTGTGTGAGTGTGTGTGTGTGTGAGTGTTTGTGTGTGTCTGTGTGTGTATGTATGCATATGTAAATACACACACGCACGCATATATATATATAGATATATATATATATATATATATATATATATATATATATATATAAGTATATATATGTATATATATTTATATAAGCGAATACCATAGGAAAGTGCTAGGCAGAAATCCAAGCGCTTTCGTCTTTATTAAAGCATCGTTCCTAAACGATGTGTTAACACGGACGAAAGCGCTTGGATTTCTGCCTATCATTTTCCTGTGGCTTGGCTTATTTGATGAAGTCACGTCCATCTAATATATATATATATATATATATATATATATATATATATATATATATATATATATAAACCGGCCGGCCTGCATTCACCTTTCCCCCTACCTGCCAATTCTCACAGTCATCACACAACATTCGCCAAAATTGCCCAACTTTCCATTCCACGGGCCATTTCTCTTCTGATTGCCAATAGATCCTTCGTGGCTTTTGTTTATCTTTACCCTAAAGTCATTTTCTCTCTCTCTCTCTCTCTCTCTCTCTCTCTCTCTCTCTCTCTCTCTCTCTCTCTCTCTCTTTGCCTTCAATTTATTCGTCATCAATTCTCCTGTGTAATATTTCCTGTTTCTCTGAGATATGTCATGAAATCCTTCGCTGAAAAGTGATGCGTATTGATAGATTTGATATTTATTGCTATTCTTTTTCATATTTCATGCAAAGGGAGTCTTGGTGAAGTTTTAATATGTTCGAATTATCTGCTATTTAGGTGACAACTACTTTCGATCCTTACGTTTCACATTCAGGTTTACCCAGGGTACTACAACAACTACTACAACTACTACTTAACTACTTTTCCTGGCATATGTCCAGTGGAAGGCTGAAAAGCTCCGAAACTCTGGGGAAACGTTTGCTTGGGAAGAATCCCAAAGCCTAGCAGCTGGCTGTGGGAAAGAAACAGAGAAGATGTGGGAAGGTAAATTAATCTATAATTCAAAGCTAAATCTCACTCATTTTATTATACAAAGTCTGTTTTGGTTCTGAACGTAACATATCTATATACATACATATATATATATATATATATATATATATATATATATATATATATATATATATATATATATATATATATAGTATCTATATAGATTTGTGTATATAAATATCTACATGACCGAGAGTCTGCAACATAGGAATGAAAATAAATCCTCTCTCTCTCTCTCTCTCTCTCTCTCTCTCTCTCTCTCTCTCTCTCTCTCTCTCATACAAAGCATTCCTAACCCTCGTCCAACCTTGGGTGGAGAAATGGATTTTATAATTCCATCCCTACTCCAGTGATATTCGAGTGAAATATTCTTTTAATATTCAAATGAGTAATCATTTTATTTCAGAAGGACCTTTGTTTCTGTCTAAGTAAGTAGATAACCGGAAGAGATACTCTCAAGTCAGAAGGATGATAAGAAATTACTCTTCTTTCCCACCGTTATCCCTACACTAAGGGGTCGGTTGCCTGATGAACCTTTCCTTACAACATCAGGCATGGTTTATTACTGGGCAAAGGGGTTTTTACGACCGCATGCCCTTGCTGTCATCAACCACAGTTATTGGCGGTGGGCCTAGCTTTTGACTAAAAAGTCCACTTGCAAGGCAGCATTTTCCACAGTTATTGAGTGTGGGCCTAGCCTTTTACTCATAAGTAAGACTGCAAGGCAGCAGTTTCCACAGTTATTGGCGGTGAGCCTAGCCTTTTACTCAAAAGTAAGACTGCAAGGCAGCAGTTTCCACAGTTATTGGCGGTGGGCCTAGCCTTTGACTAAAAAGTCCACCTGAAAGGCAGCAGTTTTCACAGTTATTGGCGGTGGGCCTAGCCTTTAGCTAAAAAGTAAGGCTGCAAGGCAGCAGTTTTCACAGTTATTGCAGGTGGGCCTAGCCTTTTACAAAAAGTTCATCTGCAAGGCAGCAGTTTTCCTTTTAGTAGCCTTTTACGACACGCAGGACCTTCGGTGGTAGTATTCTTACACCCCTACCCTAGCAAATGTCTGAACTGGAAAACTGACCTACCTTTAACTTAAGATTAAGAATTATAGAGTCCATTTGTTATGTTTATATAATTTTTTGGAAATTCTTTGGTGTTGATCCCATTTGACTGGAAACAAGAAATTTCATTAGGCCTAAAGCTCTGCTGGTTTCGTAATTCCCTTTTCTTTAATTCGGTAGGTTTAGATTTATAATTGTTGCTACAAACGCAAGGCAAAGCGTCTCTTTAAAAAAAAAAAAAAAACGTGCTATAACCCATGGCCCACCCACGGGCCGTCCTGTTCGGGTTGGGAGCCGGGTAGGGGGTTACTAGGTTAGGGGTAGCGAAGGGTCAGAGTTAATGTCAAGTCAGGCAGACCGGGGGCGGGAAAATAAATGGGTGTCACTCAGCAAATTAATCTCTGGTGCCTGTCGGGCAGCTGAACGAAAGTCACGAAACCAAGAAGAAGAATTTAACAACAATAAAATGCGAAAATATATAAACATATGATAATAAGTATAAATAAAAGGAAATCCGTTATCTCCTCTCTTGGAAATGTAGTAAAAGTAAAACTTCAAATAATGTTTTATCAATATATTCAGTCCATAGTTAATAAAAGAGTATATTGAAATCTCTAGCAAAATAAATCAGTGAGCAGATATATATATATTTTTTTTTATCAAAGGCAGATGGAATGGAAAAGGGTAGAATAAATATATCAGTTCCATTTGAATAAGTGACTCACGTGTTTGTGCCAAATGTCCATGCATAAAGAGAATAGTACGCACAAATCGTAAGAAAGGGCAAAACATTACCATAGAGATAATAAAAAAAGAAGAAGAAGAAATAAAAAAGGAATTAAGGAACTTGTCGCAAGTCAAGTAAAACTTCCCCACGAATCTAAACACCGGACCCCTTCAGCCACAAATAGATTTCTGCTTACGTATGACAAGAAGAAGAAGAAAAAAATAACTCTTCCAGGTCACGCCACTTACACAAGGAGTGTGTGGCTGAAAAGTTGGTCATTTTCAAACCGTTTTGTGACCACTTCCAGACCAACTCGTGCTAATGGAAGAGAGAGTCGGTCTTCTGCTCTGCCACGGATTGATTTATTTTGTTCCCTCTCGACGTTATTTTGTCTGTGTTAAAGTTTGCAGTTTTTTTCGCGAATTGTGTTTAACATTCTTTTCATTTGTGGGTATTGACACTTACATGTCATTTGTTTACTCAAGTTTATTTATTCACCATTTTTTCATATCATCTCTTGATAAAAGAAGAAGATATACTATTTCCTCACTGATTTACTTTTGCTTGAAATTTCAGTTTACTATTCTTACAAAACTTTTTTCATGAATATAATAACATGTTCCAGAAGTTTTCTTTCACCAAACGATAATTTATTCTTTTGCTATATACAATGAAATGTTCTTTTCATGCTATTTGATTTTGGTTATTGGTTATACGGTTGACAATATAAAAAAAAAGAATGGCGAGTGAAAAATTCATATCACGAAAAATAAAGAAAAATTTTGAAAACTTACGTTCCAGATGACTGGGAAACTACATACATTCCGAGTCCAGATAGGAGCATCTTAACTGATAAAATGAATTTATATGATTATAGAAATAATTCAAGCATAATCGTTGTCAAAAACACACGCAAAGAGAAAAAAACGACGAGTTATCGTGTGACGCCACAGTAGGGCAAGAGGGTTTGAAGTGACTCACTCAACAGCCGAGACTAATGTTTCTATAGTAGATATTGCTTGGGCAGTTTGGCGTAAATAGACCACTGTGAATAGATTGATGCGGCAACAGAGAAAGAGAAATATGATAAGTTTGCTGAAGAATAAGGGGAGGACGCCCACATAGTTATACTACTGTCGAAGGTCGTCATCATATAGGATGATCACTGTGGGAGCTGCGCATATAATTCCTCTGGCAAATAATAATGGTGTAATATTGCTTATTGCTCTCCCTTCGACTTGAGGCCAAGATATTATTTTACCAAGATTTCTGCCAAGAAAACTCTTCACAACAGAGAAACACAAAGATGATAGGCTAGAGTTTGCGTTTCAATATCATCCACACACACAACACACACACAAATAGATCATAGGATATATAGATAATATATATATATATCTATTATATATATATATATAGATATGACTGGTAAAATGTTCTGTAACTAACAATATTCCATCTAATAAAAGGAGCCCATAAAAAAAACACCAAAATGTAGAGAAAAAAAAAAGTACTATATTTCAGAGACTGCTGTCTCTCTCTTCAGGTATATGAATGAGAAAAGTTTACAGAAAAGGTGGTTATGTTTATACCAAGAGATCCGTCCACAAGTAAGCCAATTTAGGTCCCCCCGCTGATAATCTTCCTTTAATCTTCTTAAGTGTTGGTTGAATGAACACTTCGTCGACGACATCTGAGATCCACGCCCCTTTTGAGATGTTCATTACCTGCTTCTCTTTTATTAAGGCCGATTCCATCATTTGACTCTTGTACCGGCAGTTGCTGCTATAAATTACACGTGACAAATTCCAGTTTATTCTATGGTTATGTTCATTTATATGGTTGAAAATAGCAGAGTTCTGTTGTCCATACCTAACTGACCGTTTGTGTTGTATTAATCTCTGGGGAAGTGATTTACCTGTAAATCCGATGTAAGATTGGTCACAGTCCTGGCATGGGATCTCATATACCCCAGAGTCTTTGGGAGATGTCTTTTGTTGGACGTTAATCAGGGATTTGGCTAAGGTATTTGGGTAGGTAAATGCAAAAGGGTTGGATTTCCCAAGGGTGTGGGTTACTCTCTTAATCGTCTCCAGGTGAGGAATTTTTATTTTATTGTTGGGTGTGTCTCTGGTCTTGTCTTTAGGGGGTCGGTAGAAAATTACATTTGCTTTTTGAATTGCTTTCTCAATTATATGGTCAGGATACTTTAAAGATGAAAGTTGCTTGCGAATTAGTTCAAATTCTTTTTCCAGGAAATCTGGGGAACAAATTCGTAAGGCTCTTAAGAATAGGTTGCTAGCTACACCTATCTTGATAGTAATGTCGTGATAGCTAAAGTAGTGAATATATGAAAGTGAGACTTCTACCTCGACAAAATCAACCAGCTCCTTAGCGACACAAATACTTACGAAAAACTGACGAAAAATCCCCTCCAGAACGTTCCCACAGAATTTTTTCGGAAAGTAAGATTAATTGGCCGAGACAAAAAGAGTATTGAACTATTAGAGAAATTTAAAGTAATTAATCCTAAATTACCCTACTTTTATGGCCTTCCCAAAACTCACAAAGACAATCTTCCATTCAGACCCATCGTTTCATGCGCCGGAGCTTTCAATTACAAAATTTCTAAATGGTTAGCTGGCCTCCTTTCTCCTTTTTTAGGCACTTTTTCTCCCAGTCACATCAAACATTCGGAAGATTTTTGTCACAAATTCAGAGAAGCACATATACCACTTCACAACATAAAACTTTTAAGCCTTGACGTAGACTCCCTATTCACAAAAGTACCAGTACAGGACGTTCTTCAGTTTTTAAGGGAAAAATTATCCCCCTATTCAGATCATTTCCCATTGGCGCTTGACAAAATAATAAAGTTAGTTGAATTATGTGCATCTAATAACGTATTTTCATTCGGGGAATCATTCTACAAGCAAAAATTTCGTCGTAGTATGGGTAGTCCTTTAAGTCCTGTTTTAGCCAATCTGTACATGGAATACTTTGAAACTACAGTAATAAATGCAATAAAACCCAAAAACATGCTGTGGATGAGATACGTGGATGACATCCTAACATTTTGGGATAATAAGTGGGGTAATTTTAATGAATTCCTCTCAAAATTAAACGCATTAGTGCCCAGCATCAAATTTAAAGTTGAATGGGAAACAGACAACAAGATTCCTTTTCTTGATGTTTTAATAATCAGAGACACGACAGAATACAAATTTACCATATACAGAAAACCAACGTTCTCATTGTCCTATATTCACTACTTTAGCTATCACGACATTACTATCAAGATAGGTGTAGCTAGCAACCTATTCTTAAGAGCCTTACGAATTTGTTCCCCACATTTCCTGGAAAAAGAATTTGAACTAATCCGCAAGCAACTTTCATCTTTAAAGTATCCTGACCATATAATTGAGAAAGCAATTCAAAAAGCAAACGTAATTTTCTACCGACCCCCTAAAGACAAGACCAGAGACACACCCAACAATAAAATAAAAATTCCTCACCTGGAGACGATTAAGAGAGTAACCCACACCCTTGGGAAATCCAACCCTTTTGCATTTACCTACCCAAATACCTTAGCCAAATCCCTGATTAACGTCCAACAAAAGACATCTCCCAAAGACTCTGGGGTATATGAGATCCCATGCCAGGACTGTGACCAATCTTACATCGGATTTACAGGTAAATCACTTCCCCAGAGATTAATACAACACAAACGGTCAGTTAGGT
>NC_087200.1:10974784-10977284 GCF_015104395.2 Macrobrachium nipponense | reverse complement strand
AGTGTGAAGTGGACCTCCTATTCCTTGTAAGAGCTCTGGCTTATATCCCACGGTGCAAATCTCTACCCGTGTTCCAATGCTCCAAGAAACTGTTTCCAGTACTAGATCGGCCCTGGAGGGTCGTCCTCAGAGTCCTTGCTGGCGCCTTGAATTAGCAGATTAACTGGAAGTGTGAAATACATCCCCTGTAAATTTAACCCTTAGAGTTTATCTTATAATTCTGCCTTGAATTTTAATCTGCCCCCTCAGCCGACCACTCTGTATTTACAAGTCGAGTCCAAAGGGGGTACTAGAGTAGTCAGAGAAATGTTATAGCATTTAAAATCACTTTTAGGCTCCAGATTTGCAAAATATATGTATGTATATATATATATATATATATATATATGATATATATATATATATATATATATATATATATATATATATAATAAAAAAGAAGGAGCCCATAAAAACCACCAAAATATAAAGAGAGAAATACTATATTTCAGAGACTGCTGTCTCCCTCTTCAGGTGGATGAATTAGTAAAGTTACAGGAAAGGTGGTATTATGCCAAGAGGTCCATCCACAGGTAAGCCAATTAGGTCACTACCGCTGATAATCTTCCTTTAATCTTGTTAAGCGTTGGTTGAATGAAAACCTTATCGAAAATTATCAGCGGAGTGACCTAAATAAAGTCTTACCTGTGGATAAACCTCTTGGCATAAATACCAACCTTTTCTGTAACTTTACTAATTCATCCACCTGAAGAGGGAGACAGCAGTCTCTGAAATATAGTTTTCCTATTTCTTTTCTCTTTATATTTTGGTTTTGTTTTTTATGGGCTCCTTTTATTAGATGGAATTCTGTTATAACAGAACATTTTACCAATATATATATAGTATATATATATATATATATATATATATATATATATATATATATATATATACATTGTGACGAAGTGGCCTAGACTAGAGTATCTGGTCTGGACACCATTAATACTTAGTGCACGAAGTAGCCAAAGATCTGTGTCTGCACCCATTAATACTTGGTGCATGAAGTAGCCAAAGATCTCTGTCTGGACACCATTAATATTTGTTAACCCAAATTCCTGGGTCTGGGACACCCTTTGTACTTAGTGCACAGTTTGTTCAAGTACCTGGTTATTACTTACCTCACTACAGCCAGACACCTGACCCTTCATCACAAATACTAAACGACTGAATACTCTAAAGGTAATAGTGATCCCTTATAGAACTGAACAGTCAAGAAAGCAATCAGTCTAAGTTCATTAAAACAGATGTGAGGTAATCTTAATTAAAGGGCATCACTCCTTCTACAATTTCAAATCTAAGTATTTCCCTGATTATGATTTATTTGTGGGAAACGGCACAATTATCACTCTATATTTCTACCTAAACGAAAAAAAAAATATATACTGGTGATATATAAAATACTCTATAAATTCTAAATACAAAATTTTATTTCTTAATCAAAATTTATAAGTGAAATTCACAGTCTCAGGAAAGTTTTATTACTTGGAAATTTTTTTTTAATTAATTCTTGAATTAATTATTAAGCAAAATTAAATCAAAGTTTATCAAGAAAATTAATTAAATTGAATTACAAAGCCATAATCAAATCTGAAATTAATTCACAAGTGAAAGATTCAAAATTTACACAATCAAAATAATTCAAACTAATTAAACAAAATAAAGACAATGCAAAAAACATTATGCATAATATGAAAACAATTAAAGCATTGACAGTACAAACATTAAGCATATGAAATGGACATGTCAAAAAAACAAAGCAAAAGAAAATTTGCATGAAAATTATAATTTTATCCGCACGTAAAATAAAACCTTGAAGTGCACTTCAAAACATTTGAAAAATACCTGTATACACAGCTGCAACTTCTCACTCAAACAAAAGGCCTGTTACATACGTCTACACTTTCGTGGGCGTCTTCACAAAACTAATAAAAATAACAATATGTTCAGATTCCTTAAACAACACATATATTACTCAGAATTATATAAAAATGAGTGACCACCTTATATATAAGCGTGAATTATGTTACGGAAATGAAACAGTTCGCGCGAGCGAGAGAGCTTTGAAAGAGAGAGAGAGAGAGAGAGAGAGAGAGAGACAGAGATACTATCCCTCACGCCAGCAGCTAGGTCTCGGAAATCGAATGACTAGTTCTCTATCTCCATATGCGTATCGGCTATGGGGCAGTTAGCAAGAACGAAAACATATTACGTCATCTCTATAGGGATATCGAATATGAATGAACAAGGCCCCTTGTTTAGTTACAGGCCAGATTGGAACTATAAAAAATTAGTTTAGGTAAGGTATTCTCAAGATGTGAAAAACAACCCTCTTCAGAGGCTTACATATAAGCGCTTACTCTTTCTCTCTGTCTTACGTATGTTTCAAAATGAAAGTTACACTACTTAATTCAAGTGTTATCTTTAAATGTGGGAATCTGAACACAAAAATATACATTTCAAT
>NC_087200.1:10954784-10969784 GCF_015104395.2 Macrobrachium nipponense | reverse complement strand
CACGGACAATACATGAGACAGACTAAAGAACTGGCCAGCGATGACACATGGCAATGGTTACAGAAGGGAGAGCTCAAGAAGGAAACTGAAGGAATGATAACAGCGGCACAAGATCAGGCCCTAAGAACCAGATATATCCAAAGAACGATAGATGGAAATAACATCTCTCCCATATGTAGGAAGTGCAATACGAAAAATGAGACCATAAACCACATAGCAAGCGAATGTTCGGCACTTGCACAGAACCAGTACAGAAAGAGGCATAATTCAGTAGCAAAAGCCCTCCACTGGAGCCTGTGCAAGAAACATCAGCTACCTTGCAGTAATAAGTGGTATGAGCACCAACCTGAAGGCAAAATCAAGAAGAAAGCATCACTCACTGATGTCGCAATACCATGGGACACCAGAGTTGAAGAGGAAAAGAAAGGGGGAGAAAATGGATAAGTATCAAGCACCTGAAAAAGAAATAAGAACTGGATAATGGGATATGCCAGTGGAAATTG
This sequence comes from Macrobrachium nipponense, assembly GCF_015104395.2. Taxonomy (NCBI): domain Eukaryota; kingdom Metazoa; phylum Arthropoda; class Malacostraca; order Decapoda; family Palaemonidae; genus Macrobrachium; species Macrobrachium nipponense. The sequence continues at coordinate 10,969,281 of NC_087200.1, read as the reverse complement.
TACCCATAATCATAGGAACACTAGGCACGATCCCAAGATCCCTGAAAAAGAATCTAGAAAAACTAGAGGCTGAAGTAGCTCCAGGACTCATACAGAAGAGTGTGATCTTAGAAACGGCGCACATAGTAAGAAGAGCGATGGACTCCTAAGGAGGTAGGATGCAACCCGGAACCCCACACTATAAATGCCACCCAGTCGAATTGGAGGACTGTGATAAAGCAAAAAAAAAAAATAATAATAATAATAATAATATGTTTTATTACTCATCTGCGTTAATTTTATAAAGGTTCTTCTCTAATTTTCTAATTATTGTTGTCTCATTGTAGCTTAAACTGGTGACATACCGACCATTCGGTGGGCGTTGTTCGCCAGTTAAGTAACAATGAGAAAACAAAAAAATAATTAGAAAATTAGAGAAGAACCTTTATAAAATTAACGCAGCTGAGCAGCAATTGCTTTTAATAAAATATGTTTAAAAGAGGGTTTACTTCCAGCATACAATAATAATAATAAATAATAATAATAATAATAATAAAAAATAATAGGTCGTCAATAGACTTAACTCAAGTTAAGCAACATTGGGGCTGGTCAGTCTGTTGGATGGGTGACCGCTCTCCTCGGCGTTGATTCCTTGGGAAAGGATCTTTACCATAATTTCCTCAGTCTACTCAGCTGTAAATGAGTACCTATCCCTGATGGGGTAGGGTCCAGCTATGGGTTAAATAGCAAAACTCAGCAATGATGGAAAGAAATGAAGGAATAAACGACAACGACGTAAATGGAACCTCTTGCAACAGAGGAGCTTCGTCCGGCAACGAGGTATTCAACCCATTTAAGGGGAAGACGGTCAGGTACTTGGAGGTCGTCATCCAGCAACTGATCACCACGACAGTAATCAACAGCCTGAGATTGGAGCTACAGAAGAAAAAAGGAAGAAATTGGACGAAGAGAAGAAAATAAGGAAATATGGAGATGCTACATCAGAAGCAACCCGACGAGAGAGGATATAGAAGATTGGTCAACATCTGGAATGAGAGGAATAATACCCCCCAAACAGAGCAGAGGCTGGCAGACCAAGTAAGGAACATAAAGAAAAAGAACTGGCTCTCCCCAACAGAAAGAGAAGAAACTGGAAAGGGAAATGTCACACGACGACGAATTACACGAAGACGAACTGAGAGACGATGCCACAGAAGACGACAGGAGGATGAGGTATCAAACAACGACACACGAAGAAACACCGACGAAGTAACAGAGAGGACGGAATGGGTAGAAAAGATTAGACAATGGATGGAGCCAGATACAGAGAGAACAAAGATCCCCTCCATGAAAGCCTACAACACAAAGAAATTAAGGAGAAAACAAGTAAGGTCAATGAAATAATGGGCATAATACACACCACCAGTATCACAGAAACAAATAACTTGACATATGCAGGAGCAAGATTAGTAGCAGAACTGATGGGGATTCGAACACCAACACCACCAGCACAACCAACCCAACAGAAACCAAAACAGCAACCTCCTTGGAAAAGGCGCCTGGAAAAGCAAATCATGGTGATGAGATCTGACTTGAGTAAACTGAAAGAGATGGCAGAAAAAGGTAAGAAGCAAGAAAAACAAGGGAGGAACTCAACGAGAAATACAAAGTACAAGAGAGGGGACTACTAAACAACACAATAGAAGATGTAAAACAGAGGCTTAAGGCCAAAAGCACATAAGATCCAACGGTACACGAACAGGAATAAGGGATACCACAGAACAAACTATTCGGAAACCAAACCAGAAAAGACTATACAGCCAACTAAGAGAGGAAGACAACCACCCAGAAATTCCTGAAGCCGAACCAAGTAAGAGACTCTGGGAAAACATATGGAGCAATCCGGTATCACACAACAAACATGCAACATGGCTCCAGGAAGTCAAGGAAGAAGAAACAGGGAGAATAAAACAAAGATTCACAGAGATCACGACAGACACAGTCAGACACCAACTAAAGAAAAAAATGCCAAACTGGAAAGCCCCAGGTCCCGATGAAGTCCATGGATACTGGCTCAAAAACTTCAAGGCCCTACACCCACGAATAGCAGAACAACTCCAGCATTGTATCTCAATCACCAAGCACCCAAATAGATGACCACAGGAAGAACATCCTTAGTACAAAAGACAAGAGTAAGGGAAATATAGCCAGTAACTACAGGCCTATCGCCTGCCTACCAATAATGTGGAAATTACTACAGGTATCATCAGTGAAAGGCTATATAACTACCTAGAGGAGACAAACACCATCCCCCACCAACAGAAAGGCTGCAGAAGGAAGTGTAGGGGCACAAAAGACCAGCTCCTGATAGACAAAATGGTAATGAAGAACAGTAGGAGAAGGAAAAACCAACCTAAGCATGGCATGGATAGACTATAAGAAAGCATTCGACATGATACCACACATGGCTAATAGAATGCCTGAAAATATATGGGGCAGAGGAAAACACCATCAGCTTCCTCAAAAATACAATGCGCAACTGGAATACAATACTTACTAGCTCTGGAATAAGACTAGCAGAAGTTAATATCAGGAGAGGGATCTTCCAGGGCGACTCACTGTCCCCACTACTCTTCGTAGTAGCCATGATTCCCATGACAAAAGTACTTCAGAAGATGGATGCTGGGTACCAACTCAAGAAAAGAGGCAACAGAATCAACCATCTGATGTTCATGGACGACATCAAGCTGTATGGTAAGAGCATCAAGGAAATAGATACCCTAATCCAGACTGTAAGGATTGTATCTGGGGACATCAGGATGGAGTTTGGAATAGAAGAATGCGCCTTAGTCAACATACAAAAAGGCAAAGTAACGAGAACTGAAGGGATAAAGCTACCAGATGGGAGCAACATCAAACACATAGATGAGACAGGATACAAATACCTGGGAATAATGGAAGGAGGGGATATAAAACACCAAGAGATGAAGGACACGATCAGGAAAGAATATATGCAGAGACTCAAGGCGATACTCAAGTCAAAACTCAATGCCGGAAATATGATAAAAGCCATAAACACATGGGCAGTGCCAGTAATCAGATACAGCGCAGGAATAGTGGAATGGACGAAGGCAGAACTCCGCAGCATAGATCAGATAACAAGGAAACATATGACAATACACAAAGCACTACACCCAAGAGCAAATACGGACAGACTATACATAACACGAAAGGAAGGAGGGAGAGGACTACTAAGTATAGAGGACTGCGTCAACATTGAGAACAGAGCACTGGGGCAATATCTGAAAACCAGTGAAGACGAGTGGCTAAAGAGTGCATGGGAAGAAGAACGAATAAAAGTAGATGAAGACCCAGAAATATACAGAGACAGGAGACAGACAGACAGAACAGAGGACTGGCACAACAAACCATGCACGGACAATATATGAGACAGACTAAAGAACTAGCCAGCGATGACAATTGGCAATGGCTACAGAGGGAGAGCTAAAGAAGGAAACTGAAGGAATGATAACAGCGGCACAAGATCAGGCCCTAAGGAATAATATGTCAAAGAACGATAGACGGAAATAAAATCTCTCCCATATGTAGGAAGTGCAATATGAAAAATGAAACCATAAACCACATAGCAAGTGAATGCTCGGCACTTGCACAGAACCAGTACAAAAAGAGGCATGATTCAGTGGCAAAAGCCCTCCACTGGAGCCTGTGCAAGAAACATCAGCTACCTCGCAGTAATAAGTGGTACGAGCACCAACCTGAGGGAGTGATAGAAAACGATCACGCAAAGATCCTCTGGGACTATGGTATCAGAACGGATAGGGTGATACGTGCAAACAGACCTGACGTGACGTTGATTGACAAAGTCAAGAAGAAAGTATCACTCATCGATGTCGCAATACCATGGACACCAGAGTTTGAAGAGAAAGAGAGTGAAAAAATGGATAAGTATCAAGATCTGAAAATAGAAATAAGAAGGATATGGGATATGCCAGTGGAAAATCGTGCCCATAATCATAGGAGCACTAGCACGATCCCAAGATCCCTGAAAAGGAATCTAGAAAAACTAGATGCTGAAGTAGCTCCATGACTCATGCAGAAGAGTGTGATCCTAGAAACGGCATACATAGTAAGGAAAGTGATGGACTCCTAAGGAGCAGGATGCAACCCGGAACCCCACACTATAAATACCACCCAGTCGAATTGGAGGACTGTGATAGAGGTAAAAAAAAAAAAAAAAAAAAAAAAAAAATAATAAATAATAATAATAATAAGCAATAATAAGGACTACTAAGTATAGAGGACTGCGTCAACATCGAGAACAAAGCACTGGGGCAATATCTGAAAACCAGTGAAGACGAGTGGCTAAAGAGTGCATGGGAAGAAGGACTAATAAAAGAGACGAAGACCCAGAAATATACGAACAGGAGAATGACAGAACAGAACAGAGGACTGGCATAACAAACCAATGCACGGACAATACATGAGACAGACTAAGGAACTAGCCCAGCGATGACAAATGGCAATGGCTACAGAGGGGAGAGCTCAAGAAGGAAACTGAAGGAATGATAACAGCGGCACAAGATCAGGCCCTAAGAACTAGATATGTTCAAAGAACGATAGACGGCAATAAAAACATATCTCCCATATGTAGGAAGTGCAATACGAAAAATGAAACCATAAACCACATAGCAAGCAAATGTTCGGCACTTGCACAGAACCAGTACAAAAAGAGGCATAATTCAGTAGCAAAAGCCCTCCACTGGAGCCTGTGCAAGAAACATCAGCTACCTTGCAGTAATAAGTGGTACGAGCACCAACCTGAGGGAGTGATAGAAAACGATCACGCAAAGATCCTCTGGGACCTATGGGTATCAGAACGGATAGGGTGATACGTGCAAACAGACCAGACGTGACGTGATTGACAAAGTCAAGAAGAAAGTATCACTCATTGATGTCGCAATACCATGGGACACCAGAGTTGAAGAGAAAGAGAGGGAAAAAATGGATAAGTATCAAGATCTGAAAATAGAAATAAGAAGGATATGGATATGCCAGTGGAAATCGTACCATAATCATAGGAGCACTAGGCACGATCCCAAGATCCCTGAAAAGGAATCTAGAAAAACTAGAGGCTGAAGTAGCTCCATGACTCATGCAGAAGAGTGTGATCCTAGAAACGGCACACATAGTAAGAAAAAAGTGACTGGACTTCCTAAGGAGGCAGGATGCAACCCGGAACCCCACACTATAAATACCACCCAGTCGAATTGGAGGACTGTGATAGAGCAAAAAAGAAAAAAAAAGAAAGAAAGAAAGAAAAAAAAAAAATAATAATAATAATAATAATCAATGCTTTATTAAAAGTAATGGCTACTTCAGCAGCGTTACACTTGTAGAGATTCCTTCTCTACTAGCCTGTTTTAGGTAGTCACGGAAAAAGCCGCTATTCGGAAAATAGAGAAAATTCATGGCTACTGAAGTAGCCATGAATTTTAATGAAGTATGTTTGAGAGAGGGTCTGCTTCCTAAGTACAGTGATGGTAATAATGAAAATAATATGTACAATAAGAATGATAATAATAACTTTGCTCACACGGATAAGGGAAAAATGTCCTGTTGCTCTTACATAAGGCACAGTAGAAAGAATCCCAGGAATGAAGGAAGAATGTCTCAGATCTCACATAGGGAAAATGAAGCAATCTAGGACGAAGAAGAACTCACTACAGTTCCCAGCCCCCCCTCGCCCCCCCCCTTGGGTTGGGGGATGGCGGGGGGGATGGGGGTTGCCGTCAGTACACCGCACTGTGGGTATTACTCAAAGTTCTTGACAGCGTCTTGTCCTTAGGCTCCTAGCTGCGGTCCCTTTCATTCCTTTTACTGTACCTCCTTTCATATTCTCCTTTACTCACAGTTTCCCGTTCAGCACTGAATGACCCCATAGGTCCTAGTGCTTGGCCTTTGGCCTAAATTCTATATTTCATCTCCACCACCGTTCCGAGAAAATTTGGAAAAGCTCGCAGTACATCTCCGGTTTTCCACGAAAGGGTTGGGGTGGTCTAAGTAGTCAGGTGTCATGTATCCCTAGGATATAATTGTCAGTTTTTTTTGTAAATGCTATAGGAATAAATGTTTGCAAGGGTTATTTGAAGGCGGCATAACAATCATTTTGTGTAATAAAGGCTCCGGTGACAATAATATTTCTCTCTCTCACACACACACACACGCACACACACACCACGGGACACACCGGGAACCAATTGTGGTTTTTCACAACTCAAAAATAAAAATTTGATAAGATAGTTCATACGACAGATGACACAGAGGTCACTGGAGAATAGTTACATTAATATTCATACATACTAACAGTGGCCTTAGGAGTCATCATAATCATATATATAATTGGACATGTCTCCAAAATAACGCTTGGAAAACCTTATAGTAGTGTCTGAGGAGCAATTATGATAACAAATATCTCAAGGTCACTTGGCGTGCCTAAATAACTTTTTTTTTCTCAGTCTGACTTGGCGTTATTAATCCTGGTAGCTTTGACGCCAGGTAAGCTATGCTCACACTTTCCTCATTATAAATTCGAGGTTTATCTCTCCTTATTGGCACAGCCAGATTTTCTTTCCAGATCTTTCACTGGTGGTATTCCAGTTAAGTCGCATCTTCTCTTGGTTTGTATCCAGTCTTCAACTCTCCTCGGTCATCGGAACTCTTTCATTATTTTATACTTGTCCCAACCACCCTGTATTGCTAGTCATTCAACAATTCTTTCCTACGACTAGTCTGTCACGAAAGAAGAGTGCTTTTATCTCTTTTTCGGTATTAGTATAACGTATCGGTGACGTCAGTTTTCTAGTATAGGAAGTTTCTAGTATGAATTGTCCATTTGTAGAATCACCGTCATCTTGCGGACGAATAGAAAAAAATATTCAACAGGGAGTAGAAGAACCTTTCAGAATTCATTTCCACTTCGCTGTCCATGCAATTCTGAGCAGATCGCAACCTTTAATTAACCTTTCATTGCTGTAAAAAGACGTGGGGGGGCAATAAAGGTTCTCCTTTGAAGATGGACTCAGCCTTGACCCGATTCCGACGTTCAATTGAGCACCTCTGAGGTTTTTACTCCTATTCAGATATCCAAGTAAGGCACATTTCAGTTTTTTCCACGAGTGTTCCTTTGGTGACAGAGAGAAAGATTTCAATTTTTTTCCAGGTGATTTCATTCGGTGGTAGATAGAGATATTTAATCAATTAACTGCTCTCCTCGGATGGATTAACAAGTCTTTGAGACGTCCTAATCCTTGTAACTCCTTGTAACTCTAGGTGGTAGTGAGAGAAGTAGAATTTCATCTGATGTTAACTTAACAAAGCTCTCTGTGTGAAAGTTGATATTGTTTTCATTTCTGAAATAATATCTGTCAAGCCATACCTACTCCTGCTGGCATTTTTGTAACATGAAATATTGCTGATTCTCAATTCATAACTTAAATATATAAAAAAAAGGTTACGTTATCCTATACTTATGGAAAAGACGTAATATACATTTTTCTTCATCCACAAGTCCTGGCTTTGGATTAGTCTGCTGAACCATGAGCCCAAAGTCGAAAGCTTTCTCAAACATTTATTACATCGCAGGAGTATTTTACCTGGAATCATTTTGACTGAAGTATTTCACACCGGAAGTGGAATCTGTTGCCGACTTGGTGCCAGAACCGATCGATGACTTGTTGATTGGGATTTCAGAGTGTGAAGTCCAAGTGAAATGATGTTATTAGCGGGTCGATGGTAATCTCTCTCTCTCTCTCTCTCTCTCTCTCTCTCTCTCTCTCATCTCTCTCTCTCTCTCTATATATATATATATATATATATATATATATATATATATATATATATATATATATATATTATATGCATATAATATACTCCTTTATATGTGTGTCCGCTGTTACGTATAAAATGTATGTATCGTTACATCTACATAAATATATATATATATATATATATATATATAGATATATATATATATATATGTGTGTGTGTGTGTGTGTGTGTGTGTGTGTGTGTGTATGTATGTATAACTGAATCACGAAAGTTTGGAACGTGATAAATCCATAAATAAAGGTATAAGCCACTAAGGAAAAATAAACAACGGAGTTTCCACAAGATCTTTCGACGTTCAACGTCCTTTACTTAGCAGATGAACTGACTTACATGAGGAATTGCCCAGTACAGGAAAGCTGACAGATAGGGATTATAAGGAGATTAGTACCTAGAATCCGGCACACCTGGAGAAAGAGTAGCCTTTCCAAACAAGCATAAACATGGGTACAATTTAAAAAACAAAAAGATTTTTAAGTCAATCTGCTCAGTCACAAGGGCAAGACAATTAAAGGATCATATAGGGTGACAGCTATTCAGAACTTTGGTAAACAAAAACTTATTCACAATACATATTAAACATACATATACAACGAAGATATCTCTAAGGCAACTGATTTGTATTTAAGTCTGTAATTATATCTTTGAGGTCATTCTTAAAGGAGATCCTTGTTTTTTCCAATTCCTTGAATTTTTCTTTCTTTTCTTGCTTGCGGCTGCTATGTGTTGTTTCAACATCATGGCGCTTTCATGATTCAGTTTGTACATAATGAGGGCCACGTTTACTTTCGCTATTCTGTTTCCTCTTGAGATGTGTCGTCACTACCTTCTCCAAGTCTCTTGTGGCTGGTTGGTTTCCTATAAATGCTGAATTTACATTGAAATGGTTCTCTATGTGTCAAAACATCTAAAGAAGGGAGGCAATTGTCTTTTTCCAATTCTAGAGTAAAGTTAATCGATGGTACCTGGTTATTTAATTTAGAGAGTAAATCATTTACATCAATACCAGCAGGCAGAACAGCTAAAATATCATCAACATATCCATACCACTTTACAGGAATATGAATGATATTAGGTAAGTAGCATTTGTAAAAGAATTTCATGTACAAGTTTGAGAGGAGTGGTGATAAAGGGTTTCCCATTGCCATGCCAAATATTTGTTGATAAAATTCACCATTGAATATAAACTTACAATACCAAATGCACACACTAGTGAGTGCAATAATGTGACTTATAGGTAGAGGTAATTCATGGTGAGTTAGTTCATTACTAAGATATTCTAAAATAGAGTCTATAGGGACCTTAGTAAAAAGAGGACATACATCAAAACTAACGAATCTATCAGTGGGGCAAAGAGTGATTTTGTTTAATTTATCAACTGAATCTAGAGAATTATATATATGAGAATCGGAGATGGTTCCAGGTAACGGGGACAAGATCTTAGTGATATATTTCGAAAGTTTATATGAAATTGAACCAACAATACTGATAATAGGCCGCATAGGGTTTTCATTTTTTCTTTGTGCGTTTTGAATAATCCGTACAGGTAGGGTAGCGAAGGAGATTTGACTGACAATGTGCCTAGTAGTTCTGTTTTATCTTTAAGGATATTTTTCATTGTGCTATTAAAGTTTTTTATGACTTGATCAAGGGGAGTTTTTGCTATTTTTTTATGTCACATCATCATCCAGTAGGGCTTGCATACGTGATATGTGGTCAGCTTTATCTAAAATTGCTATACCATTTGACTTATCAGCTTTTGTAATGTGGATAGTATTGTCCTTTTTAAGATCGGTCAGACTTTTCTTATAGCGAGCAAGGAAGTTACTTTCATGCTTTACATTGGCAGCTCCGTAAACAATACCTTTAATCATGTCAACATGATTTTGAGGAAGATCACAATATTTTTTCAAATTTACTTAGGGATGACGCAATCATTAAAGCAGAAGGTCGACTCGTTATAAAAAAAGATAAACCATATCCAAGCGAACTCACAACATTTTCACTTATTTTTTTACTTGATAGGTATACAACACAATCTTGACTTGCGCAATTAGTCCAATCACTGCTATCAATAAGATTTTTTAGTTTTCTGTCGAGTCTCCTTTTCAGGGCATCTGTAGTCCTACGTAGTTTTTCGTAAATTTCCCGTCGCAGCGAGTCCTTCCAATCAGCCTGGATGGAATGATTAAAAGAGATCCTTGTTTTTTCCAGTTCCTTGAATTTTTCTTTCTCTTCTTGCTTGGCGGCTGCTATGTGCTGTTTCAACATCATGGCACTAAATTCGTTGAATGGGTGATTGTCATACCTTCTTAGACGGCGTGGCAGCAAGGATTTAGGGAGCACTTGTTCAGAAAGGCACTTTTTCAAGAACTTTAGTCGAATTCTGGTCGAGTTGCAGCCACAAGAGACTTGGAGAAGGTAGTGACTACACATCTCAAAAAAGGAAACAGAATAGTGAAAGTAAACGTGGCCCTCATTATGTATAACTGAATCATGAAAGTGCCATGATGTTGAAACAGCACATAGGCAGCATCCAAGCAAGAAGAGAAAGAAAAATTCAAGGAATTGGAAAAAACAAGGATCTCTTTTAAGAAGGACATCAAAGATATAATTACAGACTTAAATACAAATCAGTTGCGTTAGAGATATCTTCGTTGTAATATGTATGTTTTTAATATGTATTGTGAATAGTATTGTGAATAAGTTTTTGTTTTAACAAAGTTCTGAATAGCTGTCACCCTATATTATCCTTTAATTGTCTTGCCCCTGTGTCTGAGCAGATTGACTTAATCTTTTTGTTTTTTAAATTGTACCCATGTTTATGCTTGTTTGGAAAGGTTACTCTTTCTCCAGGTGTGCCGGATTCTAGGACCTAATCTCCTTATAATCCCTATCTGTCAGTTATACGAGCTTTCCTGTATTGTCAATTCCTCATGTAAGTCAGTCACCTGCCAATTAAAGGACGCTGAACGTCGAAAGATCTTGCGGAAACTCCGTTGTTTATTTTTCCTTCGTGGCTTATACCTTTATATATATATATGATATATATATATATATATATATATATACATATATATATACATGTATATATAAGAATATGGTATTCATTTACTAATAGAATAACAAGTGGCGAAGGGAAACGCATAAGAAGATTTCACTTATTAAAAAAAAAGAAAAATAACAAGATACATAAATCGACAGAAATGTAAGTTGATTTTTTTTTTTTTTTTTTAACAATGCAAGGAGAACTGTATTAGTGTAGTGAAGCATTGTGCCTTCGCTTCAACTCATTCCTGTTCCAACCGCACGAATTCCTCCTCACTGTACATAACCGCATCGCATTCTTTTCATTCTCTCGTCAACTTTCCCTCGACGCCTAGACTGACGAACAACACACGAGAAGTTTGTGTGCGTTACAATGCACGATTGCTTTTCCTCGGGATAACTCGAGATAACCGCATCACATTCTTTTCATTCTTTCGTCAACTTTCCCTCGACGCATAGACTGACGAACAAAGACACGAGAAGTTTGTGTGCGTTACAATGCACGATTGCTTTTCCTCGGGATAACTCGAGATCCTTTTGAAAGGTTCGGAAAGGAATCGAATTCCTTCTCTTAGCTGCCAGCATCTTTATCCGCCGAGTGTTTTTAGCATCACAGAGACATTCGAATAGCGCTAGATCCTCTTTGTTGCTGGAGAGAGAGAGAGAGAGAGAGAGAGAGAGACAGACAGACAGACAGACAGACAGAGACAGAGAAAGGAACATCACATCGGCGCGTAGAAAGGAAGGAAGGAATCCAATATCTTTCGCAATCCGATCAGAATCTGCATAAGTGGTAAATCCAGGACACAAAACGGGACTGCTTTTGTGTTGGCTACCTGTTAGCAGATTGCAGAGAGGACGAAAGAAAGAACAAATGTAAGTACTGATATGTAAGATAGGAATTTTTTCTATTTTATTTAATCTTCATAATTTTTTTAAAATTGCGTTTGCTGTAAAATGATAAAAAATGTAAAACCTTGGAGCTGTTAAGACACGTACGAAAAAAATGTAACATCATTTCACTTAGTATGTAAACAAAAATCAAGGTTAGCAATCATTGTTTTTCGTAAAGTGATAACAATACAAATTATAAAACAAAAAAAAAAAACGTTTAAAACTTGGTTAATGAAATTCACGCAAAAAAGATGAAAATATAACGTGGAAAACACGTGAAGTAAAATATTATCAAACGGAACATTACAAGAAGCTATTTACTAGAAGCAATACAGATATTTTTTTCTTGCATTCAAATTGTCCTTTCTAACGTGAACGACAAACGAAGGCAATAATTATATCAGCTACCAAACATACGTATACAGAAATTATGTATGAAAGTTCGTAAAGTACTAAGTCTACGGTCCTAACCAGCCTCGTTTCATGGCAAAACCAGCTCCGTTTCAGGGAATCCCTTCTCACACCCTCACCCCCTTCGGAGAGATGTGGAGGGCAGGTAGGATGAAACCCTACTACAAACCATCTCAGGGGTCCCCACCATAACCCTGCCAAGTTTCATGCCCATCGGACCAGCCGTTTGGCCGGGTGATTGAATGACAGACGGACGACAGACATTACGCCCATTATACTTGTACTTGGCGGGTATAAACTCAAATGGACAGGACAGTATCACTGGCTCGTGATTTGAAACAATTGTGACATTTTTTTTTAAACTGAAACCTATTAAATAAAATCTGATTTACAATGAATAGAATTTTACAATACAAAAACCCCAACTAATCCTTTGGTCCATCTCCAGGAGAGTTATTTTCAACTCAGTGGTCTGGTAAAACTACTCTTTGGCAAAAATAATAATGCAGCTTTGATTGTTTCTTTTTTCAAATAGTTTCGATTAGGTTAAATATATAACAAAGGTTTATTGTAAGCTTTAGTTTTGTACAGAAGCAGTCGAGTAATAAGTTGTCATATTCGACTTGTATTTTGATAATTTACTGAAATTTCTGCCAATTTATAAATTGATTTGTTGATTTATTTTTCATTGTGTACTAAGGATTTTATCTTTCTGTATTTACCATTACTTTCAGTTACTTCTTTCTGATTGAACGCCATGTTCTTTGGGAGCTTGAATTTCAAGTCAGTGGCACCCCCTGTGGTGGGCTTGTTCCACGTGAATAGGGTTCACAGGAGGCGATTCGAAAGAAAAATTAAATTAAAGAACTACTAGATAAATAGATAAAAACATAATGAAATTATAAAGTACACAGAGAGTTTTGCATGTACGTTTGAACGTTTGAGTTTCCAATAACTTTTGTGATGTTAGGATTAAATACTTACATACGTGGCCCCAAGAACTTTCATAGTTCCATAAACAAAACTGCACCTATTACATCTCATATATATTGTCAAGGGAAACTCAACTGCAGTATTTGTCTCTTTCGGTTTTTAGTGCTTTGAACGCTTTACGTATTTCATGACGAACATGCTCGCTCTAAATTCATTGATGGGTTTTCAATGGGTTCATTGGAAATGGAACAAAGCGACGTAAATCCTTTCGAAACGGAAGGAAAAACGATCGAACCCTTTCTTTCTTTCATAGGATCCTTTATCCAGCGAGTATAGCGGTGTTCCAGCTCAGAGCGTTCATTATGTCATTCAGGTAGCCATGGATTCTCTCCGTAACTGAATGAACGTATGCATCACCCTGAGAAAAAAAAAATAAATGTATGTATATATATATATATATATATATATATATATATATATATACACTATATATAGATATATATATATATATATATATATATATATATATATATATATATATATATATATATATATATATATATATATATATATATATATATATATATATATATATATATATGGAATCTAGTGACATTTGCAGTGGAATTAAAATGTCCTAGATTAGCGGCGAATGCTTATTCAAAGAAATTCTTCATCACCAACAAGTTACGCCGAACGAATTCCAGTCAACCACTTGAAACAGGTGTAACATAAGGTTCCTTTGTCCATGAAGTTTGAGATGTAGGCGAAACTAGAAGTACCGTGCCATGGCAAAGTTCAGAGTGGTACGGTTACGGCTGTGTTCTCTTAGGCTTTTTGTAAAGTGAGCGTGTGTACCTTAATACCAATCAGTCTGTCTCTGGAGTTTTGCCACTGTGATTCAGGGAATACACATGGTAAAGACGCCGTTTTTTTTTTCAAACCAGATTAGTTGCACCTAGAAAAAAAAAACCCTGAAATCAGTACGAATCTAGGTTAGATAAAGAAGATTTTAGTGCTGTAATTATGAACCGGTTAACCGTCAGATTTTGCGCTGTGTGTAAGTTGGTAATTTGCTGGTGAGATATATGGAAATGATACCTGGTGTTCCACACGGCATTGTTCTGGGATATTAGTATTCGCTAGCGATCAGACGTTCCTTGACAGACTGTTCTTCCCATTCCGAGGAATACTCTTCGAGGGGTACGTTCTCAATTTACCTGTGATGCAGGATCGGGCTAAAGAAGTTGGTCAGCTTAGATGGGAAGAGGCCAAAGAGAAATAGGTGATCAGTTAAAACAAAGGCCTTTGAAGAGAACCACTAGTG
>NC_087200.1:10936070-10954284 GCF_015104395.2 Macrobrachium nipponense | reverse complement strand
CACTAGTGGTTCTCTCCAAGGCCTTTGTTTAACTGATCACCTATTCTCTTTGGCCTCTTCCCATCTAGCTGACCAACTTCTTTAGCCCGATCCTGCATCGATTTATCACAGGTAAATTGAGAACGTACCCCTCGAAGAGTATTCCTCGGAATGGGAAGAACAGTCCGTCAAGGAACGTCTGATCGCTAGCGAATACTAATATCCCAGAACAATGCCATGTGGAACACCAGGTATCAATTCCATATATCTCACCAGCAAATTACCAACTTACACACAGCACAGTTCAAAATACTGACGGTTAACCGGTTCAGAATTAGCACTAAAATCTTCTTTATCTAACCTAGATTCGTACTGATTTTCAAGGTTTTTTTTCCTAGGTGAAACTAATCTAGTTTGAAAAAAAAACGGTGTCTTTACCATGTGTATTCCCAGAATCACAGTGGCAAAACTCCAGAGACAGACTGATTGGTATTGAGGTACACACACTGACTTTACAAAAAGCCTAAGAGAACACAGCCGTAACCGTACCATTCTGAACTTTGCCATGGCACGGTACTTCTAGTTTCGCCTACATCTCAAACTTCATGGACAAAGGAACCTAATGTTACGTCTGTTTCAAGTGGTTGATTGGAATTTGTTCGAAGTAATTTGTTGGTGATGAAGATTTTCTTTGAATAAGCATTCGCCGCTAATCTAGACATTTTAATCCCACTGCAATGTCACTAGATTCCATATATATATATATATATATATATATATATATATATATATATATATATATATATATATATATATATATATATATATAAGCGAATACCACGGGAAATGATAGTCAGGAATCCAAGCGCTTTCGTCTTTATTCAGACATCGTCAAGGAGCTACTAAAGTACAATTGGAGAGGAAGGCCTCAGGTACAAACAAGATCAGGAATACCAGATGGTTAATTATCAAAGGGTGAAAATAAAAGGGATAATCCAGGATTATCGGATATCACACGGTCACAAACTTAAACAGATTCTGACCCTAACCGAAATTACAAAGTATCTTTACAGTCCAAAACATGTAAAAACTGAATATATTAATTTTGTTGCTTATATTTATCTACAACTTTTTTTCATTATGAAAGCATCAAGTTTAAATAAACCAAGACTTAAATTTAGAACATTTCTATTTATTTGACTTTGATAAAACAAGATTTCAATGATATTCCTTTTGAACTGTGTCATTAACATGGGACTAAGGCTCTTGCTTGACTCCAGTAATAGGATGGTCTAAATCCCTCATATGTACAAATATGCATTCGATATTTGCCAGTTCTCACAGAATATTGATGTTGCTTAAGACGCTGTGAAAGAGATTTGCCAGTCTGTCCGTAATAGATTTTATCACAACTTTTTGCAAGGAATTTCATATATGCAGCCTAGAAGATCTTTAGGAGAATTTTTGATTACTAAACTCTTGACATTAATATTACTGAAAACAACATTTATGTTAAAAAGCTTTAAAATTCTAGGAATATCTAAAAACCTTTCATCATAAGGTAATTTTAGAATGTTATGCTTACTAAATTCAAGTTTGTCATTAGTTGAATAAAATGTTTTTCTAGCTCTTTTCCATGCCACATCTACAAAACAAAAGTCCTTGGGTATTTAAGTTTCAATGCAATATCATAAATAGTTTTAATTTCAGCGTCAATAAACTGCGGGCTACAGACACGTAAAGCCCTTAGGAACATCCAGAAAAAAACAGAGAATTTAACATTTTGATGGTGATTGGAGTAGTAATGAACAAAAGAGGCAATATTAGTTGATTTTCGAAAGACTGAAAAGGTGAAATTTCTATCATTTCTATGGACAGTTACATCAAGAAAATTCAAATTACAATTTCTTTTCTTCCTCTAAAACAGTAAATTTTATAGAAGGACTAAAATTATTGAGATTATTAAGGAATTCCTGGAGGTTTTTCGTGAACTGGCCAAATACAGAAGATATCATCCACGTATCTAAACCAAATAACTTTTTGGGGCAAAATTCTTGGTAAGAGTTTTGTCTCAAACATTCCATGTAAAACTATTTGCTAAGGACAGGAGGATAAGGGATTAACCCATAGGCCGCCATGCCAAACTTTTGTACAAAAAATTCCCCATTGAAACAAAATTTACTATCTTTGATACATAACCTTATGAGACTAATGAGATTTTCTACACTTAAGGGAATGTCATGACGCTCTAATTCCTCTTCCAAATATTCAAGTAAGTCATCTACAGGCACTTTTGTAAATAAAGAGACAACATCAAAACTAACCCTATTAAAATCATAATTCAAATTTTAAACTATTCAATTTGTTTATAAAATCAACATTGTTTTTAACATTCGTGTTAGAAATATTTCCTACCAAAGGAGTAAGAATTTTTACAAGCCATTTAGATAAATTATACGAACTGAGCCACTGAACTAATGATTGGTCTGATAGGGTTATTGATTTTATGTGTCTTGACTAAACCATACATGTAAGGTAGGAGGCGCATTGCGGGTGTAAACTGTTTAATTAAATGGTCCAAGCCCTTCAAAATGGATTTAATTTGTTTATTAAAATGGGAGTTAACTGTTCCTGTGTAGGGTCAGACCTCAGTTCGTATAAGTATCAGTGTCATTTAGCAATGTCATTATTTTTACTTATATAGTCACTTTTATTCATAATTACCACTGCATTAGATTTTGTAATTTGAATTTTCTTGATGTAACTGTCCATAGAAATGATAGAAATTTCACCTTTTCAGTCTTTCGAAAATCAACTAATATTGCCTCTTTTGTTCATTACTACTCCAATCACCATCAAATGTTAAATTCTCTGTTTTTTTCTTGGTGGGATGTTCCTAAGGGCTTTTTACGTGTCTGTAGCCCGCAGTTTATTGACGCTGAAATTAAAACTATTTATGATATTGCATTGAAACTTAAATACCCAAGGACTTCTGTAGATGCATGGAAAAGAGCTAGAAAAACACATTTTGATTCAACTAATGACAAACTTGAATTTAGTAAGCATAACATTTTCTAAAAATTATTACCTTATGATGAAAGGTTTTTAGATATTCCTAGAAGTTTAAAGCTTTTTAACATAAATGTTGTTTTCAGTAATATTAATGTCAAGAGTTTAGTAATCAAAATTCTCCTAAAGATCTTCCAGGCTGCATATATGAAATTCCTTGCAAAAGTGTGATAAAATCTATTACGGACAGACTGGCAAATCTCTTTCACAGCGTCTTAAGCAACATCAATATTCTGTGAGAACTGGGCAAATATCGAATGCATTATTTGTACATATGAGAGATTTAGAGACCATCCTATTAACTGGAGTCAAGCAAGAGCCTTAGTCCCCATGTAATGACACAGTTAAAAGGAATATCATTGAATCTTGTTTTATCAAGTCAAATAATAGAAATGTTCTAAATTTAAGTCGTTGGTTTATTTAAACTTGATGCTTTCATAATGAAAAAAGTTGTAGATAAATATAAGCAACAAAAATTAATATATTCAGTTTTTACATGGTTTGGACTGTAAAGATACTTTGTAATTTCGGTAGGGTCAGCAATCTGTTTAAGTTTGTGACCGTGTGATATCCGATAATCCTGGATTATCCCTTTTAATTTTTACCCTTTTGATAATTAACCATCTGGTATTCCTGATCTTGTTTGTACCTGAGGCCTTCCTCTCCAATTGTACTTTAGTAGCTCCTTGACGATGTCTGAATAAAGACGAAAGCGCTTGGATTCCTGACTATCATTTCCCGTGGTATTCGCTTATTTATGAAGTCACGTGCATCTACTGTGATTTTTTAAGCACACACACACATATATATATATATATTATATATAGTATATATATATATATACATCATAATATTATATATATATATATAATATAATATATATTGTATATACATACATATATATATCTATATATATATCTATATATATATATATGTATATTATATATATATTTTTTTTTTCTCAGGGTGATGCATACGTTCATTCAGTTACGGAGAGAATCCATGGCTACCTGAATGACATAATGAACGCTCTGAGCTGGAACACCGCTATACTCGCTGGATAAAGGATCCTATGAAAGAGAGAAAGGGTTCGATCGTTTTTCCTTCCGTTTCGAAAGGATTTACGCCGCTTTGTTCCATTTCCAATGAACCCCATTGAAAACCCATCAATGAATTTTAGAGCGAGCACGTTCGTCATGAAATACGTAAAGTGTTCAAAGCACTAAAAAGCGAAAGAGACAAATACTGCAGTTGAGTTTCCCTTGACAATATATATGAGATGTAATAGGTGCAATTTTTTTATGAAGTTCCTGGGGCCACGTATGTTAGTATTTAATCCTAACATCACAAAAGTTATTGGAAACTCAAACGTTCAAACGCACATGCAAAACTCTCTGTGTACTTTATAATTTCATTATGTTTTTATCTATTTATCTGGTAATTCTTTAATTTAATTTTTCTTTTCGAATCGCCTCCTGTGAACCCTATTCACGTGGAACAAGCCCACCACAGGGGCCACTGACTTGAAATTCAAGCTCCCAAAGAACGTGGCGTTCAATCAGAAAGAAGTAACTGAAAGTCATGGTAAATACAGAAAGATAAAATCACTTACTACAAAATGAAAAATAAATCAACAAATCAATTTATAAATTGGTAGAATTTTCAGTAAAGTATCAAAATACAAGTCGAATATGACGACTTGTTACTCGACTGCTTCTGTACAAAACTAAAACTTACAATAAACCTTTGTCATGTATTAAAACTAATCGAAACTAACTTAAAAAAAACCAAATCTGCATTAATATTTTGCCGAACTAGTTTTACCAGAGCACTGAGTTGAAAATAATTCTCCTGTAGATGGACCAAAGGATTAGTTGGGGGTTTTTGTATTGTAAAATTTTATTCATTGTAAATCAGATTTTATTTAATAGGTTTCAGTTTTAAAAAAATGTTACAATTGTTTCAAATCACGATGCCAGTGATACTGCCCTGTCATTTGAGTTTATACCCACCGAGTACAAGTATAATGGGCGTAATGTCTGTCCGTCCGTCTGTCATTCAATCACTGCCAAACGGCTGGTCCGATGGGCATGAAACTTGACAGGGTTATGGTGGGGACCCCTGAGATGGTTTGCAGTAGGGTTTCATCCTACCTGCCCCCCACCTCTCTCCGAAGGGGGTGAGGGTGTGAGAAGGGATTCCCTGAAACGGAGCTGGTTTTGCCCGTGAAAAGAGGCTGGTTAGGACCGTAGACTTAGTTACTTTACGAACTTTCATACATAATTTCTGTATACGTATGTTTGGTAGTTGATATAATTATTGCATTCGTTTCTCGTTTACGTTAGAAAGGACAATCTGAATGCAAGAAAAAAATCTCTGTATTGCTTCTAGTAAATAGCTTCTTGTAATGTTCCGTTTGATATTATTTTACTTCACGTGTTTTCCACGTTATATTTTAATCTTTTTTGCGTTAATTTAATTAACCAAGTGTTAAACGTTTTTTTTTTTATAATTTGTATTGTTATCATTTTACAAAAAACAATGATTGCAAACCTTGATTTTGTTACATACTAAGTGAAATTATGTTACATTTTCATTTTTTTCTTGTCTTAACAGCTCCAAGGTTTTACATTTTTTATCGTTTTACAGCAAACGCAATTTTAAGAAAATTATGAAGATTAAATAAAATAGAAAAATTCATATCTTATATATCAGTACTTACCTTCGTTCATTCTTTCGTCCTCTCTGCAATCTGCTAACAGGTAGCCAACACAAAAGCAGTCCCGTTTTGTGTCCTGGATTTACCACTTATGCAGATTCTGATCAGATTGCGAAAGATATTGGATTCCTTCCTTCCTTTTCTACGCGCCGATGTGATGTTCCTCTCTCTCTCTCTTCTCTCTCTCTCTCTCCTCTCTCTCTCTCTCTCTCTCTCTCTCTCCAGCAACAAAGAGGATCTAGCGCTATTCGAATGTCTCTGTGATGCTAAAAACACTCAGCGGATAAAGATGCTGGCAGCTAAGAGAAGGAATTCGATTCCTTTCCGAACCTTTCAAAAGGATCTCGAGTTATCCCGAGGAAAAGCAATCGTGCATTGTAACGCACACAAACTTCTCGTGTGTTTATTCGTCAGTCTATGCGTCGAGGGAAAGTCGACGAAAGAAAGAAAAGAATGCAATGCGGTTATGTACAGTCTCCTAGTGAGGAGGACTTCGTGCGGTTGGAACAGGAATGAGTTGAAGCGAAGGCACAATGCTTCACTACACTAATACAGTTCTCCTTGCATTGTAAAAAAGAAAAAAAAAATCAACTTACATTTCTGTCGAATTATGTACCATGTTATTTTTCTTTTTTTTAATAAGTGAAATCTTCTTATGCGTTTCCCTTCGCCACTTGTTATTCTATTAGTAATGAATACCATATTCTTATTATATATATATATATATTATATATATATATAGATATACTATAAATATATGTATATATATATCATATATATATATATATATATATTATATATATATATATATATTATATATATATATATATATGGTGATACAATCCACAATGAAGTAAATTCCTCTTAGTTTAGTAAAATATATTTCTTGTATAGGATTAAAGCTTTCGACCATCAACTGTGGTCTTGTTCACTAAAGTGTGATATGTCACCTCAAGGAACTAACAAGTAAGAGCACAAACATTTGAAAAAACAACGGTTAGGTAACAAGCTAGTTCATATTATGAAATGATCAGGCGGTTTGAGCGGGGGGCCCTCGTTCT
The DNA here is from genome assembly GCF_015104395.2 of Macrobrachium nipponense. Lineage (NCBI taxonomy): Eukaryota > Metazoa > Arthropoda > Malacostraca > Decapoda > Palaemonidae > Macrobrachium > Macrobrachium nipponense. Next base: position 10,947,456 of record NC_087200.1, on the reverse strand, counting down.
TTCCAGAATTCGTCTTGATCTTCGTGGGGGGGAATGTTTCTATTGTCACTGCTTGTTCTATGGTGGTTGGGTGGTTTGTTGGAGAAATGACCTGAGTGGAGTAAACAGGAGAGGAAGCAGCATCGTTATTGGCACACACATTACTAAAGTTTGAAATTTTCCCTTTCCTACATATCTCTTCACAAATAGCTGTATTTTCTGTAATGCCAGTATTTCCTGCAAAGGTCTCGTTTAATGAAATTAACGCCCTTCTACTACTCGTCTCAAAGTACGGTCGTTACATGCAAAAACAAACCTTAGTACCTTAAAAATTTATTGCGTGGTTTTTTCTCCCATGTATGTTGCAACAATTGCACTGTATGAACTTCCCCTTCTGCAAGCAGCAACGTGTTCTTCCCTTCTCTTATCAATGGAACGTCGGGCTTTCTCCCACGTAACATTCATTGCAATCACTACAAGGTATTACATATACTCTACATTCTCTCTATTACCCGGGTTATTTTTAATGAGTTTCTTCTTGATTGTACTGTTGTACTGAAAACTACGTTGAAGCCGTTCTTTTTTTCCTTTAAGCTGCCTAGAAAATTATTAAAAGTTCTCTATTATAAGGAAGAGCAGAGAATGCCTTAAAATCTGCCTTTTCAGTTATATCATGAGGGGGGGCGTAAAACATCGATCTAGCTTTAGATAGAGACTGTAGTATAAAAAACTTTGGGTAACACAGTTTTAGTAAAACTATCTACCAAGAAATTATTTCGGCGTCAATGAACTGGGATCACATACTCGGTATGCTCGAAAAAACAAATTGGTTAAAACGTTGTGCTTTACTTTCGGTTCATGATATGAAAAGTAATGAATATAGGTGTTTGTGTGGGTGTTCTTCCTATACACGCTGAATTTAAAAGTCACTACTCACTGGTGTCTCTATGAACCTACCCAATATCTAGAAAGGGAAGCCTATTTTCTATTTCCTTTCCACTGTAAATTTAATAGAGGGCAAAAAACCATTAAGCAACTCTAAAAACCTATGAAAGGCTTCCTCGCCGTGTCTATAAACAATAAAAACATCATTCTACATACCTAACCCAAATTTCAGGCTTGATGTCTTCCGGTAGTGTGTCAACGTAAACCTTTTCGAAAAATTCCATACATAAGTTAGCCAATATAGGGGAGAGAGGTGAGCCCATCGAGACCCCGGATTTTTGTTGATAGAACGAACCATTAAACTCAAAAATATATATTTTAAACTACAAGAGGAATTTACTTCATTGTGGATTGTATCGCCATTTACTTAGAGGTACGACATAGTACCTGGCTTCTGCATATATATATATATATATATATATATATTATATATATATATATATATATATTATATATATATAAAGTATAAGCCACGAAGGAAAAATAAACAACGGAGTTTCCACAAGATCTTTCGACGTTCAACGTCCTTTACTTAGCAGGTGAACTGACTTACATGAGGAATTGACAATACAGGAAAGCTCGTATAACTGACAGATAGGGATTATAAGGAGATTAGTACCTAGAATCCGGCACACCTGGAGAAAGAGTAACCTTTCCAAACAAGCATAAACATGGGTACAATTTAAAAAACAAAAAGATTAAGTCAATCTGCTCAGACACAAGGGCAAGACAATTAAAGGATAATATAGGGTGACAGCTATTCAAAACTTTGGTAAACAAAAACTTATTCACAATACATATTCACAATACATATTAAACATACATATACAACGAAGATATCTCTAAGGCAACTGATTTGTATTTAAGTCTGTAATTATATCTTTGATGTCCTTCTTAAAAGAGATCCTTGTTTTTTCCAATTCCTTGAATTTTTCTTTCTCTTCTTGCTTGGCGGCTGCTATGTGCTGTTTCAACATCATAGCACTTTCATGATTCAGTTATACATAATGAGGGCCACGTTTACTTTCACTATTCTGTTTCCTTTTTTGAGATGTGTAGTCACTACCTTCTCCAAGTCTCTTGTGGCTGCAACTCGACCAGAATTCGACTAAAGTTCTTGAAAAAGTGCCTTTCTGAACAAGTGCTCCCTAAATCCTTGCTGCCACGCCGTCTAAGAAGGTATGACAATCACCCATTCAACGAATTTAGTGCCATGATGTTGAAACAGCACATAGCAGCCGCCAAGCAAGAAGAGAAAGAAAAATTCAAGGAACTGGAAAAAACAAGGATCTCTTTTAATCATTCCATCCAGGCTGATTGGAAGGACTCGCTGCGACGGGAAATTTACGAAAAACTACGTAGGACTACAGATGCCCTGAAAAGGAGACTCGACAGAAAACTAAAAAATCTTATTGATAGCAGTGATTGGACTAATTGCGCAAGTCAAGATTGTGTTAATACTATCAAGTAAAAAAATAAGTGAAAATGTTGTGAGTTCGCTTGGATATGGTTTATCTTTTTTTATAACGAGTCGACCTTCTGCTTTAATGATTGCGTCATCCCTAAGTAAATTTGAAAAAATATTGTGATCTTCCTCAAAATCATGTTGACATGATTAAAGGTATTGTTTACGGAGCTGCCAATGTTAAGCATGGAAGTAACTTCCTTGCTCGCTATAAGAAAAGTCTGGCCGATCTTAAAAAGGACAATACTATCCACATTACAAAAGCTGATAAGTCAAATGGTATAGCAATTTTAGATAAAGCTGACTACATATCACATATGCAAGCCCTTCTGGATGATGATGTGACATAAAAAACTAGCAAAAACTCCCCTTGATCAAGTCATAAAAAACTTTAATAGCACAATGAAAAATATCCTTAAAGATAAAACAGAACTACTAGGCACATTGTCAGTCAAATCTCCTTCGCTACCCTACCTGTACGGATTATTCAAAACGCACAAAGAAAATAACCCTATGCGGCCTATTATCAGTATTGTTGGTTCAATTTCATATAAACTTTCGAAATATATCACTAAGATCTTGTCCCCGTTACCTGGAACCATCTCCGATTCTCATATATATAATTCTCTAGATTCAGTTGATAAATTAAACAAAATCACTCTTTGCCCCACTGATAGATTCGTTAGTTTTGATGTATGTCCTCTTTTTACTAAGGTCCCTATAGACTCTATTTTAGAATATCTTAGTAATGAACTAACTCACCATGAATTACCTCTACCTATAAGTCACATTATTGCACTCACTAGTGTGTGCATTTGGTATTGTAAGTTTATATTCAATGGTGAATTTTATCAACAAATATTTGGCATGGCAATGGGAAACCCTTTATCACCACTCCTCTCAAACTTGTACATGAAATTCTTTTACAAATGCTACTTACCTAATATCATTCATATTCCTGTAAAGTGGTATGGATATGTTTGATGAATTTTAGCTGTTCTCGCCTGCTGGTATGATGTAAATGATTTACTCTCTAAATTAAATAACCAGGTACCATCGATTAACTTTACTCTAGAATTGGAAAAAGACAATTGCCTCCCTTCTTTAGATGTTTTGACACATAGAGAACCATTTCAATGTAAATTCAGCATTTATAGGAAACCAACCAGCCACAAGAGACTTGGAGAAGGTAGTGACGACACATCTCAAAAGAGGAAACAGAATAGCGAAAGTAAACGTGGCCCTCATTATGTACAACTGAATCATGAAAGCGCCATGATGTTGAAACAACACATAGCAGCCGCCAAGCAAGAAAAGAAAGAAAAATTCAAGGAATTGGAAAAAACAAGGATCTCCTTTAAGAATGACCTCAAAGATATAATTACAGACTTAAATACAAATCAGTTGCCTTAGAGATATCTTCGTTGTATATGTATGTTTAATATGTATTGTGAAATAGTTTTTTGTTTACCAAGTTCTGAATAGCTGTCACCCACTATATGATCCTTAATTGTCTTGCCCTTGTGACTGAGCAGATTGACTTAAAAATCTTTTTGTTTTTTAAATTGTACCCATGTTTATGCTTGTTTGGAAAGGCTACTCTTTCTCCAGGTGTGCCGGATTCTAGGTACTAATCTCCTTATAATCCCTATCTGTCAGTTATACGAGCTTTCCTGTACTGTCAATTCCTCATGTAAGTCAGTTCATCTGCTAAGTAAAGGACGTTGAACGTCGAAAGATCTTGGTGGCAAACTCAGTGTTTATTTTTCCTTAGTGGCCTATACCTTTATTTTATGGATTTATCACGTTCCAAACTTTCGTGATTCAGTTATACATACATACACACACACACACACATATATATATTATATAATATATATATATATATATATATATATATATATATATATTTTATATTTTTTTATGTAGATGTAACGATACATACATTTATACGTAACAGCGGACACACATATAAAGGAGTATATTATAGCATATATATATATATATATATATATATATATATATATATATATATATAGAGAGAGAGAGAGAGAGAAGAGAGAGAGAGAGAGAGAGAGAGATTACCATCGACCCGCTAATAACATCATTTTCACTTGGACTTCACACTCTGAAATCCCAATCAACAAGTCATCGATCGGTTTCTGGCACCAAGTCGGCAACAGATTCCCACTTCCGGTGAAATACTTCAGTCAAAATGATCCAGGTAAAATACTCCTGCGATGTAATAAATGTTTGAGAAAGCTTTCGACTTTGGGCTCATGGTTCAGCAGACTTTTTTTTTTTTTTTTTTTTTTTTTTTAATCCAAAGCCAGACTTGTGGATGAAGAAAATGTATATTACGTCTTTTCCATAAGTATAGGATAACGTAACCTTTTTTTTATATATTTAAGTTATGAATTGAGAATCAGCAATATTTCATGTTACAAAAATGCCAGCAGGAGTAGGTATGGCTTGACAGATATTATTTCAGAAATGAAAACAATATCAACTTTCACACAGAGAGCTTTGTTAAGTTAACATCAAATGAAATTCTACTTCTCTCACTACCACCTAGAGTTACAAGGAGTTACAAGGATTAGGACGTCTCAAAGACTTGTTAATCCATCCGAGGAGAGCAGTTAATTGATTAAATATCTCTATCTACCACCGAATGAAATCACTGGAAAAAATTGAAATCTTTCTCTCTGTCACCAAAGGAACAACTCGTGGAAAAACTGAAATGTGCCTTACTTGGATATCTGAATAGGAGTAAAAAACCTCAGAGGTGCTCAATTGAACGTCGGAATCGGGTCAAGGCTGAGTCCATCTTCAAAGGAGAACCTTTATTGCCCCCCCACGTCTTTTTACAGCAATGAAAGGTTAATTAAAGGTTGCGATCTGCTCAGAATTGCATGGACAGCGAAGTGGAAATGAATTCTGAAAGGTTCTTCTACTCCCTGTTGAATATTTTTTTCTATTCGTCCGCAAGATGACGGTGATTCTACAAATGGACAATTCATACTAGAAACTTCCTATACTAGAAAACTGACGTCACCGATACGTTATACTAATACCGAAAAAGAGATAAAAGCACTCTTCTTTCGTGACAGACTAGTCGTAGGAAAGAATTGTTGAATGACTAGCAATACAGGGTGGTTGGGACAAGTATAAAATAATGAAAGAGTTCCGATGACCGAGGAGAGTTGAAGACTGGATACAAACCAAGAGAAGATGCGACTTAACTGGAATACCACCAGTGAAAGATCTGGAAAGAAAATCTGGCTGTGCCAATAAGGAGAGATAAACCTCGAATTTATAATGAGGAAAGTGTGAGCATAGCTTACCTGGCGTCAAGCTACCAGGATTAATAACGCCAAGTCAGACTGAGAAAAAAAAAGTTATTTAGGCACGCCAAGTGACCTTGAGATATTTGTTATCATAATTGCTCCTCAGACACTACTATAAGGTTTTCCAAGCGTTATTTTGGAGACATCTCTAGCCCGATGTCCAATTATATATATGATTATGATGACTCCTAAGGCCACTGTTAGTATGTATGAATATTAATGTAACTATTCTCCAGTGACCTCTGTGTCATCTGTCGTATGAACTATCTTATCAAATTTTTATTTTTGAGTTGTGAAAAACCACAATTGGTTCCCGGTGTGTCCCGTGGTGGTGTGTGTGCGTGTGTGTGTGTGAGAGAGAGAAATATTATTGTCACCGGAGCCTTTATTACACAAAATGATTGTTATGCCGCCTTCAAATAACCCTTGCAAACATTTATTCCTATAGCATTTATAACAAACAAACTGACAATTATATCCTAGGGATACATGACACCTGACTACTTAGACCACCCCAACCCATTTTCGTGGAAAAACGGAGATGTACTGCGAGCTTTTTCCAAATTTTTCTCGGAACGGTGGTGGAGATGAAATATAGAATTTAGGCCAAAGGCCAAGCACTAGGACCTATGGGTGCATTCAGTGCTGAACCGGGGAAAACTGTGAGTAAAGGAGAATATGAAAGGAGGTACAGTAAAAGGAATGAAAGGGACCGCAGCTAGGAGCCTAAGGACAAGACGCTGTCAAGAACTTTGAGTAATACCCACAGTGCGGTGTACTGACGGCAACCCCCATCCCCCCCGCCATCCCCCAACCCAAGGGGGGGGGCGAGGGGGGGCTGGGAACTGTAGTGGAGTTCTTCTTCGTCCTAGATTGCTTCATTTTCCCTATGTGAGATCTGAGACATTCTTCCTTCATTCCTGGGATTCTTTCTACTGTGCCTTATGTAAGAGCAACAGGACATTTTTCCCTTATCCGTGTGAGCAAAGTTATTATTATCATTCTTATTGTACATATTATTTTCATTATTACCATCACTGTACTTAGGAAGCAATCCCCTCTCTCAAACATACTTCATTAAAATTCATGGCTACTTCAGTAGCCATGAATTTTCTCTATTTTCCGAATAGCGGCTTTTTCCGTGCTACCTAAACAGGCTAGTAGAGAAGAATCTCTACAAGTGTAACGCTGCTGAAGTAGCCATTACTTTTAATAAAGCATTATTATTATTATTATTATTATTATTATTTTTTTTTTTTTCTTTCTTTCTTTTTTTTTCTTTTTTGCTCTATCACAGTCCTCCAATTCGACTGGGTGGTATTTATAGTGTGGGGTTCCGGGTTGCATCCTGCCTCCTTAGGAGTCCATCACTTTTCTTACTATGTGTGCCGTTTCTAGGATCACACTCTTCTGCATGAGTCATGGAGCTACTTTCAGCCTCTAGTTTTTTCTAGATTCCTTTTCAGGGATCTTGGGATCGTGCCTAGTGCTCCTATGATTATGGGTACGATTTCCACTGGCATATCCCATATCCTTCTTATTTCTATTTTCAGATCTTGATACTTATCCATTTTTCCCTCTCTTTCTTTCTTTCAACTCTGGTAAACCATGTATTGCGACATCAATGAGTGATACTTTCTTCTTGACTTTGTCAATCAACGTCACGTCTGGTCTGTTTGCACGTATCACCCATATCCGTTCTGTATACCATAGTCCCAGAGGATCTTTGCCTGATCGTTTTTCTATCACTCCCTCAGGTTGGTGCTCGTACACTTATTACTGCAAGGTAGCTGATGTTTCTTGCACAGGCTCCAGTGGAGGGCTTTTGCTACTGAATTATGCCTCTTTTTGTACTGGTTCTGTGCAAGTGCCGACATTTGCTTGCTATGTGGTTTATGGTTTCATTTTCGTATTGCACTTCCTACATATGGGAGAGATGTTATTTCCGTCTATCGTTCTTTCTTGAAACATTATCTAGTTCTTAGGGCCTGATCTTGTGCGCTGTTATCCATTCCTTCAGTTTCCTTCTTGAGCTCTCCCCTCTATAGCCATTGCCATTTGTCATCGCTGGCTAGTTCCTTAGTCTGTCTCATGTATTGTCCGTGCATTGGTTTGTTATGCCAGTCCTCTGTTCTGTCTGTCATTCTCCTGTCTCTGTATATTTCTGGGTCTTCGTCTACTTTTATTAGTCCTTCTTCCCATGCACTCTTTAGCCACTCGTCTTCACTGGTTTTCAGATATTGCCCAGTGCTTTGTTCTCGTGTTGACGCAGTCCTCTCCTATACTTAGTAGTCCTTATTATTATTATTATTATTATTATTATTTTTTTTTTTTTTTTTTTTTTTTTACTCTTATCACAGTCCTCCAATTCGACTGGGTGGTATTTATAGTGTGGGGTTCCGGTTGCATCCTGCCTCCTTAGGAGTCCATCACTTTCCTTACTATGTATGCCGTTTCTAGGATCACACTCTTCTGCATGAGTCCTGGAGCTACTCAGCCTCTAGTTTTTCTAGATTCCTTTTCAGGGATCTTGGGATCGGCCTAGTGCTCCTATGATTATGGGTACGATTTCCACTGGCTATCCCATATCCTTCTTATTTCTATTTTCAGATCTTGATACTTATCCATTTTTTCACTCTCTTTCTCTTCAACTCTGGTGTCCCATGGTATTGCGACATCGATGAGTGATACTTTCTTCTTGACTTTGTCAATCAACGTCACGTCAGGTCTGTTTGCACGTATCACCCTATCCGTTCTGATACCATAGTCCCAGAGGATCTTTGCGTGATCGTTTTCTATCACTCCCTCAGGTTGGTGCTCGTACCACTTATTACTGCGAGGTAGCTGATGTTTCTTGCACAGGCTCCAGTGGAGGGCTTTTGCACTGAATCATGCCTCTTTTTGTACTGGTTCTGTGCAAGTGCCGAGCATTCACTTGCTATGTGGTTTATGGTTTCATTTTTCATATTGCACTTCCTACATATAGAGATTTTTATTTCCGTCTATCGTTCTTTGAACATATCTAGTTCTTAGGGCCTGATCTTGTGCCGCTGTTATCATTCCTTCAGTTTCCTTCTTTAGCTCTCCCTTCTGTAACCATTGCCATGTGTCATCGCTGGCCAGTTCTTTAGTCTGTCTCATGTATTGTCCGTGCATTGGTTTATTGTGCCCGTCCTCTGTTCTGTTTGTCATTCTCCTGTCTCTGTATATTTGTGGGTCTTCGTCTACTTTTATTAGTCCTTCTTCCCATGCAATCTTGAGCCGCTCGTCTTCACTGGTTTTCAGATATTGCCCCAGTGCTCTGTTCTCGATGTTGACGCTGTCCTCTATGCTTAGTAGTACTCTCCCTCCTTCCTTTCGTGTTATGTATAGTCTGTCCGTATTTGCTCTTGGGTGTATGCTTTGTGCATTGTCATGTGTTTCCTAGTTTTCTGGTCTCATGTTGCGGAGTTCTGCCTTCGTCCATTCCACTATTCCTGCGCTGTATCTGATTACTGGCACTCACCCCCATGTGTTTATGGCTTTTTCATATTCCGGCGTTGAGTTTTGACTTGAGTATCGCCTTGAGTCTCTGCATATATTCTTTCCTGATCGTGTCCTTCATCTCTTGGTGTTTTATATCCCCTCCTTCCATTATTCCCAAGTATTTGTATCCCGTCTTATCTATATGTATATATATATATATATATATATATATATACCATATATATATATATATATATATATATATAATACATATATATATATATATATATATATTATATAGATATATATATATATATATATATATATATATATTGTGAGAGAGAGAGAGCATATTCATCACCAGAATCTATATAAAAATGAAAAGAAAAAAGACAGTAGAGAAAACAATTCCAGTGACTCTCGAAAAATTGTTCATCATCAACCCAGTCAAACAGGTTGTTAAAATATACAACCTCTTGAGGATGTGAAAGAAAAACCTTCAATGCCGTTAAAAAAAAAAAAACAAAAAAAAATTAAATCTCACTTCGGCTGAGAACTTAAGTCATTTTTCAGGCCGAGGCTACAAATCCTAACCAGATTAATCGAATATCCCAGATTCCTTGAGGACGATTAAGGATTGGCTTACAAATTACATGATACTCTAATGACTGGCCTCGAGAGGTAATGAACTAGGTGAGAGAGTCAGTAGTTTATAATCTGTTACCTATTTTAGATGGTATTAGAAGTTGTCCAGCCATTTACAAGCTTACAGAAGAGAGAGAGAGAGAGAGAGAGAGAGAGAGAGAGAGAGAGAGAGAGAGAGAGAGAGAGAGAGAGAGAGAGAGAGAATAACTTGGACAGTTCTTCCTTATTTGTATCGCTCTGCCTGTTACCTATTTTAGATGGTATTAGAAGTTGTCCAGTCATTTACAAGCTTACAGAAGAGAAAGAGAGAGAGAGAGAGAGAGAGAGAGAGAGAGAGAATAACTTCACGGTTCTTTCATATTTACTATATCGTCCTGCCTGTTAAACTCAGCTAAGCTATATTTTCTTTCGTGTTAAATGTTTCGAACTACATTTCACCAACTCAGTGTCTGAGCTTAGGTCGAGAGAGAGTAAGAAAAGTAAATTGGATGGCTTCATTTTTACGACCTTCCCAAAACTCACAAGGACAATCTTCCATTTAGAACCATCATCTCATGTGCCGGAGCTTTCAATTATAAAATTTCAAAGTGGGTAGCTGGCCTACTTTCCCCTTTCTTAGGCACTTTTTTCTTCTCTCAGTTACTTAAATTAAACATTCGGAAGATTTTTGTCACAAAGTCAGGGAAGCACATATACCACTTCACAACATAAAACTTTTAAGCCTTGATGTAGATTCCCTATTCACTAAAGTACCTGTACGGGACATTCTACAGTTTTTTGAAGGAAAAATTAGCCCCCTATTTAGATTATTTAACATTGGCGTTGACAAAATGATAGAGTTAGTTGAATTATTTGTATCCAATAACGTAACTTCATTCGGGTAGTCATTTTATATGCAAAAATTCGGGTGTAGTATGGGTAGTCTTTTAAGTTCTGTTTTAGCCAATCTATACATGGAATACTTTGAAACTACAGTAATAAATGCAATAAAACCCAAAAACATGCTGTGGATGAGATATGTAGATGATATTCTAATATTTTGTGGTAATATATGGGGCAATTTAAATTAATTCCTTTCAAAATTAAACATTATTAGTGCCAAGCATCAAATTAAAGTGAATAAGAAACAGACAATATGAATTCCTTTTCTTGATGTTCATAATAATTAGAGACATGACAAAATACATACTTACCATATACAGAAAACCAATGTTCTCAAATTCATACATTCACTACTTTAGCTATCATGATATTTCTATCAAGGTAGGTGTAGCCAGCAATCTATTCATAAGAGCTTTACGAATTTGTTCCCCATATTTCCTGGAAAAGGAATCTAAATGAATTCGTAAGCAGCTTTCGTCTTTAAGGTATTCTGACCATAAAATTGAGAAAGCGATTCATAAAGCAAGCATAATTTTCTACCGACCCCCTCAAGACAAGACCAGAGAGACACCCAACAATAAAATAAAGATTCTACACCTGGACAGGATTAAGATGGTGACCCAGACTCTCGGAAAATTTCTAACCCTCTTAGCCTTTA
>NC_087200.1:10926070-10933570 GCF_015104395.2 Macrobrachium nipponense | reverse complement strand
ATTCAGTCGTTTAGTATTTGTGATGAAGGGTCAGGTGTCTGGCTTGTAGTGAGGTAAGTAATAACCAGGTACTTGAACAAACTGTGCACTAAGTACAAAGGTGTCCCAGACCCAGGAATTTGGGTTAACAAATATTATGGTGTCCAGACAAGATCTTTGGCTACTTCATGCACCAAGTATTAATGGTGTCCAGACACAGATCTTTGGCTACTTCGTGCACTAAGTATTAATGGTGTCCAGACCCAGATACTCTAGGCCACTTCGTCACAATGTATATATATATATATATTATCTATATATATATATATATATATACTATATAATATATTGGTAAAAATGTTCTGTTTAACAGAATTCCATCTAATAAAAGGAGCCCATAAAAACACCAAAATATAAAGAGAGAAATACTATATTTCAGAGACTGCTGTCTCCCTCTTCAGGTGGATGAATTAGTAAAGTTACAGAAAAAGGTGGTATTTAGGCCAAGAGGTTTATCCACAGGTAAGACAATTTAGGTCACTCCCGCTGATAATTTCGATAAGGTTTTCATTCAACCAACGCTAACAAGATTAAAGGAAAGATTATCAGCGGTTAGTGACCTAAATTGGCTTACCTGTGGATGACCTCTGGCATAAATACCACCTTTCCTGTAACTTTACTAAATTCAATCCACCTGAAGAGGGAGACAGCAGTCTCCTGAAAATATTAGTATTTCTCTCTTTATATTTTGGTGTTTTCTTATGGGCTCCTTCTTTTACTATATATATATATATAATAATATAGAATTATTATTATATATTATATAATATATATAATATTATATATTAATATAATATATATATATAAAATATATAATTATTATATATATATATATCTATATATATATAAATATATAAATATATATCATATATATATATATATATAGATAATATATATATATATATATATATACATATATTTTTGCAAATCTGGAGCCTAAAAGTGATTTTAAATGCTATAACATTTTCTCTGACTACTCTAGTACCCCCTTTGGACTCGACTTGTAAATACAGAGTGGTCGGCTGAGGGGCAGATTAAAATTCAAGGCAGAATTATAAGATAAACTCTAAGGGTTAAATTTACAGGGGATGTATTTACACTTCCAGTTAATCTGCTAATTCAAGGCGCCAGCAAGGACTCTGAGGACCCTCCAGGGCCGATCTAGTACTGGAAACAGTTTCTTGGAGCATTGGAACACGGGTAGAGATTTGCACCGTGGGATATAAGCCAGAGCTCTTACAAGGAATAGGAGGTCCACTTCACAGCTGGTAGGGATGCAACAGGAATACCTGCAACACAAGACGCCCTATAAACACACGTGCAGCACACGCAAAGGGTTGGACACGTGTGGTGATGCCACCAACACTTAGACTTGCTGAAGGTAAATCTTATGTTCTCAGAACCTCCTCAGAGGGTAAGGAATAAATGAATTACTACTCAAAAACTTATGTTATCTACTTCAGTAAATTCTCTTAGGATCTACTAATATCAGGAGGTCAATCAAGCAATAAGCATTATTACACCACATCCAAGGGAACCACAGCTCTTAAATTAGAGTATCTTATAGAATAAGGGAGCACAGCTGTGGGGGATTGAAGAGGGTAACGATGAACGTTCACATAAGCACAGATGCAGGAAAATAACAGTGAAAAATATAGACTAAGGTATAATGACTGCCACTACGTCTGTACTTTACCTCCTTGCTGGGGTCCGCTTCATAGAAAGCACAGACAAAGGAAGGGAAATCCACTCCAAGGGTATCAGGTGAGGGTCCACGGCTGGCCTCGTGAGGCACACAGGCACATGGGCAAGGGGCGCAGCCCCGCAGTAGCGCGGACTTCCCATCTGGGCGAGAGCTGGGCACTTGTGAGACTGACTTTCTCCTGCCGACCTCTTTTATCAGTTCGTCTCTGCCCTCAGGCAGCTTTCCTCGTATAACTCTTGGTGTCCGACTCCTGTATCTTCACAGACGGTGAGTGGCGGACAAACAAAGGAGAGAAATGCGCGCGAGAGAGAGATGCGCGAGGAGAGCGGAGAGAGAGGAGCGGATGAGAGAAGGGAGTGAGGGGAGGAGAGACGAGAGAGAGAGAAGAGGACAGATCAAGGACAGAGGACCAGAGACAGACAGAGTACAGAAAGAAAGAGATTATTCGTGCCTGTTCAACTTCCCATTTTATGTTATTGAGTGGTAAAATGGGAAAAATCCATAATAACATATATATATATATATATATATATATATATATATATATATATATATATATATATATATATATATATATATATATATATATATATATATGTATATATATATATTAGGGCTTGTGCCTTGTATGATAAGGCGCCCTATGAGGTAATGTTAGACTAGCGATAAACTTACGCTAAGTCGGTTGGTATTGCACTTCCATCTTCAATGGAGTGTCTGGGGTTTTGTAGATCACTTACGAAGTCGGTATTATCTTTACGACGATGTGTTAAACTCATGGTTCGGTGAGGTTCTTGTAGAAAACACAAGGTATAAAAATAGTATATTCTTCTGAAGTTTTACATGATGAAGATCAGGTATGATTGTACAAGTCTTCTAATAACGATAGCTTGATCGCTTCTGCCAATGATGATGGCTAATCCTATTCCTCTACATGATAAAGCTTAGGTAAAGAGGTACAGGTCTTCTAATGACGATCACTAACTCTGTTCTGCCTGTCTACCATCTCTGTTACAAGTTATGAAGGAACAGACAGTAGTTCGAACATATGAACATACATACAATGGCATAGTTTCATACGAACACACAATCAAATGAGACACGCTACAGATCACGTAGGCGGTAGTTGTCTCAAGCAGGGAGCTTGGACTAATGTTTATAAACAATTGAATGACTACAGGTGACGGCATGTTATCTTAGCCTACTTTTATTGTATACGTCATCTTAGCGTCCTCTAGTCTGATCACATTCCTGCCAAGCAATCTGGTTGACCTCTTTGAGTTTTTAGACTTTTATATATATGGACTAACATTCCATATTTTTATTATGTAAACACTTACATTAGCTCGGTCAGCTACCAAAACCAACTACTGAATATTACTCAAACTTGACTTGCATCTGACTTATAGGAGTGTGATACAGACACTATGTGAATATATATATATATAAGTAAATAAAAATTCATTGTGTACATGAATTGATTCAAGTAATAAAATATAAAACAATGATATTGGTAAATAATAGTGATCACATGATATATATAATGATACAGTTTTTCACTTCATCTCTTTAAGATACTTATGCTACAGAAAATACTAATGTACTCTGATAATTGCATAGAATGAAGATTAACATGATAAAAATCATATTTTAACTGATAAAAAATTTCATATATGAAATGATAAAATTATTAATGTTTATGCTGATTGATTCGTTGCTTTTTATGCTAACTGTTATATATCTGATTCATTAATTCATATACTAACTCATAAATAACTGCAGATAATGGTAAGATAAAAGGTAACAGATTGATTATAGGCTACCTGATTTGTTATACATATGTATATGGATTCATATAATTATGATTAATATATGTGCACTTTAAATAGATTCCTATTGCGTACACGCAAAGATATATTTAGATTCTGTTATTTATGATCATTTATAAGAGATTCCTATTGCGTACACGCAAAGATATATTTCAACTCTGTTATTTATGATCAATTATATATAGGATACATGATACTTTATATATATAGGATACATGACCGAGGTTATACTACTTCACTTTTAACTAACTTTCGAACAACTTTTCGTCCATTACACAGTTCCAGACAACCACCTTTAGCCAATTGAAACGGCCTTTTCCAATGGTTAAAACAAGGGGAAAATTTGCCTGGGCGGGTCCAACGTTCTATTTTGCGCTCATACTTATTCTCTGCATCCTAAGCTACACGATTCCGTTCGCGATGAATAGATCATCCCAGCACGAGTCCTTCGCCAGCAAAGTAGAGTTGAATATCCTTCGGGTCGTAATTGTCGGAAGTATGTCCCTTTTTGTAGTCGATTCCGACAGTAGCCGGAGCATCCGCATTAAAAAACGAGATTAACGACGAGATACGGTGTCGGTCGAAGAAGTCCATGAAATTCCTTTCACATTGTAGGCGGTTGTTACTTGACTGTAGTCGTCCGCTGCGACGAACGATTTTTTGAAGTTGCGATGTGAAACTCTCGTACTGCAGGATACTGTACCAGGTCCCATTAATCAGCCTGCAAGTGAAATTATACTTGTCACAAGGGCAAAGTAAATTCAGACGACATCCAAATACAGGGGAGGGGGAGAGAGCCATTTAGACCAGACTTAACCCCACATGAATTCGCTGATATTTTGGAATTCAGAAGAGTCCGCTGTACAAACTTTTTTATACCATGGCATTAACAATGAGTGAACTATCCAGGTCTATGATGACTGTAAAAATATCCAATAATATAAAAAATAAATAGATATCAATACGAATCTCAAAGAAAATTCGATATACTGGTAGTTAAGTTACTAGACAAAGAAGTGGAAAACGGAGCTATTTGTAAGATTGCCAGGCAACATAAGAGTCAAAGAGAAGATTAATCATGATTCTATGTGCCCTAACAAAAGTTTCATATTCAATTTTCTCGTGCGCATCCTCTGAGGTTAACTTTTAAAACATTATTAATAGGTAGGAGATGCAACGAAAAAAACCCACGATGTAACTAATTTCTAAATAAACTTTGGGTTTTTCAAGAAAATGTGACATTTTCCCATGAATGTTTTACTTGAATTGTAATAGGCTAATGTTGCAAGTAAATAATCATATATATATCTTGATATTCTAAATGTCTATGAGGTTCAGAAAAAAAAATTCAATTCAGTTTGTTGTTATAGAAAAATTCTATTTGCTTATTTTGTTCATAATTTAAAACATGATTGCAAGTCCTTAACTAATTGCATTACACACACGGATAAGAATATGTTATGTGGCTGTCATGTGACCTATGAACCACATGTGAAGTTCATGAACTAAGCATTCCTTTCTCCAGTCAATCTGCTTTTGCAAGCAGAGACGACACACAGATGAAGCCTGTGTAAGCAGATTATTGAGGTTAAAAGGAACAAATGCTGATACGGCAATGATGACGTCGTCACTTGGCAGGAGATTGCTCTCAGCCAGCTAAGAGTTACGTTACTTGCTGTAAGAGATACGACTTTAGTATTTTCAAATGATATTTAGTGTTTTAAATCTCCACCCGCATGAGAAGAATGTCTGAAAAAAAAAAAACAACAGTACCAAAATTGAACAATATATTAGTTTCATGTTGGCATTATGTTAAATAAATATTCCTTATTCAAACTATATGAAAAGGGTTTCCATACAAATTCTAATATATATTTTAGCCCTGTATAAGATTCATATAGGATTATTCCATAGATAACATTTTCACTTCTAGACTTCCTGACTTTAAAATCTCTTTTATTTTATTTATTTATTTTATTTATTATTAGTTTATTTATTTATTTATTTATTTAATTTTTTTTTTTCATTGACTACGAATATAAATCACCGGGACAGACAATATGTCAGTAGATTTTGGATATGTGTTTGAACTTTTAGCTTATTTGTCATTACTAAAGCGTTAAGTTAGAGTTCAAATCTCTTTACGCATATATATTTGGATATTTAATTATCTATGGTTACGTTTTGCTTATTGATTTTATCGTGATTCCTTTTTTTATTATAATTTGTAACCCTTCCGACTTCTTACAGAGTGTATTATATTGACTCCACTTGTTATCCATATTTATCTTATTTTTTTTTTTTTATTTATTTATATATTTTTTTATATATATTTGATAAATTAATGGTTGGCTTGAATAGTGTGGAAAAGTGTTTCTAGCGGCGTACCGTATAAGGCTACTTGCGGCATCAATTCTATAGATACAAGATATAACTGATAAAGGTATTTAAAACCGCGAGAACCGCTATAATCCGCCGGATCCAATATCACGAGTTGTAACTCGTAAGACATTGACACTTCCTATTTAATTATCCGTTATTCTACCAAACCGATTGACTCTGGGTGATCAAATATATTATGGTTTTCTTAATGGAAAGGAATTCACACAACGTGGTAAGGAGATTATTATTGATTTCACCACCCGAGTCACAGATTATTATGTGTTGAATTCCATATTTACTGATTTAGCACTCATAAATATTCTAACGCACTCAATTGCGGTGTTTGTTTTTAGTGCTATTAATTCTATATAACGTGTCAAGGAACTATTAACAATGAAGAAGTGTTTATTCCCTCTGTCAGACTCGTAATTCTGTTAATAATTCTACGTATATTCTTTCAAGGATTGATTTGGCACAGGATAGGCCCCTAAACTGACAGGTGTCTTAGTGTATCCCTTGTTTTCATGACACATGTTACAATTAGTTATGTGCTTTTTATATCTGTAAGCATTGTAGGCCAGTAAAAAATAGTGATTTGGCTTTCTGTGACATACTATGGAACCCTGGATGACGGAATGCAACCAGTTTATGACGATTGGTATGAAAGAGATTATTTATTACTACCTGGTCGTTAGTCATCTGCTGTGTTCTTCGGGTTTTCCTCGTCACGGACCTACATATATACTACATTTGATTACATTATTCTGATCACATACCTTAAGTATACTTTTGCTTTAGGGTTTCTGCTCGAAGTGTTTATTGGTTTGCTTAGCCGCTGACCCTGTTTCCGTTTCGAAGTGTTTATTGTTTGGTGTTTATTGCTGCTGACTCTGTTTCCGTTCGAAGTGTTTATTGTTTGGGTTATGTCTGTTGACTCTTGCTTTGTTCAGTTTGTAACAGTTCTGCGCTCCAACCCAGATATTCAATGCTCGCGATCTCTTTTATATATATGGACTAACATTCCATATTTTTATTATGTAAAAACACTTACATATATATATATATATATATATATATATATATATATATATATATATATATATATATATAATTATATATATCTCTAATAAAAGGAGCCCACAAAAAACACCAAAATGTAGAGAGAAAAGTACTATATTTCAGAGACTGCTGTCTCTCTCTTCAGGTATATGGGAATGAAAAAGAAAAGTTTTACAGAAAAAGGTGGTATTTATACCAAGAGATCCGTCCACAAGTAGCCAAGTTAGGTCACCCCCGCTGATAATCTTCCTTTAATCTTCTTAAGCGTTGGTTTGAATGAACACTTCGTCGACGACATCTGAGATCCACGCCCCTTTTGAGATGTTCATTACCTGCTTCTCTTTATTAAGGCCGATTCCATCATTTGACTCTTGTACCGGCAGTTGCTGCTATAAATTACACGTGACAAATTCAGTTTATTCTATGGTTATGTTCATTTATATGGTTGAAAATAGCCGAGTTCTGTTGTCCATACCTAACTGACCG
>NC_087200.1:10898817-10925570 GCF_015104395.2 Macrobrachium nipponense | reverse complement strand
CAAAACTAATCCACCTCGAATACACGTTTTTTTTCGCATCCTTCCATTTTTCATACTATTTCTTACTCTGCACCTGAAATGCAATTCGATCATCTTAACATCTCTAACCTCCTCTCCGCTGACTTACATTCAATATGCATTACTACCCAATAAAGTCCTTGCATTTTAACAAATAACTTACATCTTATATATTTATTTTCTTCTTTATTGATAAGTGATATTGTTCGATCTGCTTCTAATACTCTTAAGTTATTAGATAGGGAAACGTAAATATTTTGCTTACCCAAGGCAATTATTCAAACACCGTTAAAAATTAGTATAATTATTATTATTTAATAATTAATTTAACATTACCGAAACCCAATAAACATTTACAGTAGAGAAATCACGGGATGTAATAAACCGAGTATTAACACTCTTTACACAAAGAAATACATAATATGTCCAAATAACTCATTATAGCGAAAAATACTAAAATAACTCGTACTCACTTAATGCAGAGAAAACACTTCAGATGGCTAAGTCACGTACATAGAAGAATAATACAAGAGAATCAATACTTTACCCATATTAATAATATGACTTTGCACTCTTTCGTCATATTAGTTAGTATATTCCACTTATTGTCACTACAATTCCAGGAGACACACTGATACGTACGAAACTAAGTAGCCAAGTAAACTTTTGAAAGGATCAAAATAACAGGACTTTACACTACACTTTATCGAAAACCAAGGAGGATAAATACAAAAACATCACACTTCCTGATCCAACCTACACCGCCATCTATTGGTTGATCATCGCATCTCAAGCAAAAACAAATACAAATAAATAAAGTTGTAACATACCTCCCTCCTTAAAATCATCATTATAACCAATGAGGATAAACAAAAATTACAATTCATAATATACCAAGGACAAATATTTAACATTTTACCATTACAGGATGCCTGGATTAAAAAATCTGCACGCAAATTATCCTTTCCCTTGATGTGACTCACATGTAGATCATAATCTTGTAAAGATAACCACCATCTCGTCAGTCTCTTATTCTTAGTCTTCATTCTCTGCAAGAACGTAAGTGGTTGATGATCAGTATACACTTCAATAGTGTATGGGGACGAATGAAGATAAGTATCAAACTTCTCCAAAGCCAAAAGTAAACTAAGAGCTTCCTTTTCTATCGTAGAGTAGTTACGCTGATGGGGTTTAAACTTTTGCGAGCTGTACATCACTGGATGTAATAAGGAATCTTGGCTTCTCTGCAGAAGAACTGCTCCTGCTCCAATCTCACTGGCATCCACCTCAGGATAAACGGACTTCCAAATCAGGAGGATTTGAGAATTGGGCTTGAGACTAACAAAGTCTTAGCTTTGTCGAATGCCTCCTGGCACTCTGAAGTCCACTGGAACTTTTTCTTGCTGCTTGTCAGATCAGTCAAATGGAAAACAAGTTCCGAGAAATTCTTGCAGAATCTTCTGTAGTATCCCACCATCCCCAGGAAGCGTTGAACTTCTTCCGACAGGTAGGTTCCTTCACTGTTAAGATGGCGTTCCACCTTGGCATTAACGGGTGCGACTTCTCCACTCCCAACAACGTATCCAAGATACTGAATTCGGGCATAACCAACAGTCACTCTTCGCCAAATTCAGTGTAAGGTTTGCAGCTTTCAACCGAACGAATACCTTCCTTAACGTCTCTAAGTGGCTATCCCAAGTATCTGTAAAACAATAATGTCATCCAAGTATACTGCAACATTTGGTAAATCCTTCAAAACATCATTCAAGAGCCTTTGAAATATAGCTGTAGCATTCTTTAATCCAAAAGGTAACACTTTGTATTGAAAAGTCCACTTGGGGTTACAAACGCAGTTTATGGGTTTTGAGGATTCTGACAATGGTAGTTGATAGTAACCTTTAAGAAGATCTATTCGAGATATAAATTTCGATGAGCTTACCATGTCAATAAGTCGTCAATTCTGGGTAACGGATAGCAATCAGAAACAGTAAGTTGGGTTTACCTGACGATAATCTGTGCATAACCGATATGTACCGTCTGATTTTCCTACTAGTACACATGGAGAGGACCATGGACTATGGCTGGCTTCGGCCAAAAACCATGTTCTAGCAAGAAATCTACCTCTTTTTTCATGATTCGGTATTCTTATATGGAGATACTCGGTACGGAGCGCTCTTAACTGGAACTGAGTCGACCTTAAGCTGTATCTCAACTTCCACAAGACTAGTTTGTGTTGGTATGTCTCCACAAATCGCTGGGAAAGATTCCAACAACCTTTCTATATCCTGCAATTGAAGAGGGGTTAAATGATGTAGTTTAGATTTCAGGTGGTTATAGTGTCAGAATTGGATAATCGAACATCTGTTTTTATAAGATGGTTATCAGATACTTGATTAGAAGACTTGTCAACAAGAACCAAGCTAGCAACGCAAATACTTTCTTCAGTTTTCTCCTTATCAGAATAAAGTTTTTTTTAATCTGTTATATGTACTATTTTCCGATCTCTCCTTTTACCTGGAGTAGATATTTCATATACATTCTGATTCTTACTCATCACAGTAAATGTCCTTCATATCTGCTTTCAAAGGTTTTCTTCATAGGAGTTAACATCAAAACTCTATCTCCTACTTTAAATTCTCTCTTCTCTGCTTTACTATCAAAGTTTTTCTTCATAGAATGCTGAGCTTTAAACAAATGTTGATGGGGCGAACTTACGTGAATACTCAAGTTTTTCTCTTAACTTAGTTGCATATTCTCCCAAACTGACACCTTTCACTATAGTCTACCAAGTGTCTATAATACTTTAAGTGGTCCTCTAATTTGTCTTCCATAAATGTAATTCGGCGGGAGAGGATCCAAGACTTTCCTGATGAGCATTCCTCACAGCATATAAAACAAACGGCAATCCTTCCTCCCAGTCTTTGCCAGTTTCTTCACAAAACTTAGTCAATCCTGCTTTTAGCGTCTGGTGAAATCTTTCAAGACAACCTTGACTTTGAGGGAAGGATTGATTTACTTGTGGACATAGAATGTTTAATACCCATTACCTTTCATTACTTCCTGAAAATAATGTAGACGTAAAATTAGTTCCACGATCGGTCTGGACAATCCTAGGTATTCCATATTGGGTGAACTCTTAACTAGATGAGGAATTGAATGTTTTATGCCAGAAATATTACGCAGAGGTACAGCATCTGGATACCTTATGCTACTGCACATAACAGTCATCAAATACTGGTTTTGTTTCTTAGACTTAGGCAATGGACCAACACAATCCAAAATACTTTCTCGAATGGAAAACACTACATACAATCTGTGGAGATAAAAAGTTAACTGGCTTTGATAGAGCTGATTAGGTTTACCTACCTTTTGACAAGTATCACATACTTTACAAATTTCTTTACATCTTCTTATTCCAGGCCAATAAAAATATTGCAGAATATTGATGTGGTCTTCTTCACTCCAAGATGGGCAAGATGTATTCACATGGGCAATCCGGATTATTTCTTCTCTCAATCCTAAAGGTACAACTAATTGGTACTTCACGTCCCATGCAAGACATTAGCAGGAGTAGAAAGAGCTCTGTACTTTCTCATCAGTATTCCTGTCTTTAAATAAAAGCAAGTCGCTTCCGTAGCGATTTCACTCTCTGAAACAGCTTCATTAAACATTTGTTGTAAAGAATGATCATTAGCTTGAGCATCTCTAATATCAAAGTCCTTCATTTCAAACAGATTATGAAACTCTGAATCCAAAATATACACTCTAGTAAAGAAGATTCACAAACTCCACAAAATAGCGTTGTCTGGCTTACAGTCATTTTCATTGTTGACTTTATCTACCTTGTCTTCTATCAGAGGAGAGTTTCTCTGCTCTAGCTCCTCTACTACATCACCTACTGCGACATCAGCATAAACAGCATCCGTACAAATCAAATTCTTTGCAGTATCCAAAGTCCTCAGGCTGTGTTCAACGACACATGACTGAAACATGGCTTTCTCTTCTAGGTCCTTCACTGGATTTTCAATCAGAGGAGTATCCACAACAACAGGATCTGGAATCACTCTGGCACCAGCGATATCATTCCCTAATAGAAAATCAATGTTAGGTATAGGTAATGAATCAACAACTCCTACAACAGTATTCCCTGTAACAAATTACAATCCACATGCAACTTTGCTCTGGGTACTGTAGTCAGTCCACCAATGCTCTTCAGAATTACACTATCTTGAGTCATACAATTCTCTATCCCAGGAACTGCATCTCTGACCACCAAGCTGTGCGACGAACCTGTATCTCGGTACTATCCTGATGACAGAGAATTCCATTGGAACTTGCATCTGGAACACAAAGTTTCCTTTAAAAACAGAAAGGTTTAAATTTCCTCTCTAACAAGAGGAGACTTGTTTCTTTACACATACCTACACATTCTCGGGAGAGAACAAGCTACACTCCCTGTCTTTTCTTTGTTTTTAAGCCGTTCAGGACAATTTTTTCTGCGAATATGTCCAACCTCACCACAAAAATAACATTTCACACAGTACTATTATTACTTCAGCATAGTCCTTCCCTTGGCCTTTATTTTTACTCCGGCCAGGACTATTATGTGGTGAATTCTGCAATGATTTGCAAGGTGATGTATGTGGTGATCTCCTGGAATTGTTTCCCCTTTAAATGGCTTTAACAGACCAAAATTCTCAGCCAGAGTAGTAGCTCTCTGCAAAGTTGTGACTTCTCTTTCAAACAAATATCTCTGTACATCAACAGGAGTTCCTCTAAAAAATTGTTCAAGTAACATCAACTCTCTATACTCTTCCATGCACGTGACTCCAGCTGCTTTAAATCCACTTATCATGAAGTTTAACAATACTATGGGTTATACTCTACATATGATTGTTTATCACATTTACGAAACCTAAATCGCAAACTATAATACTCAGGAGTAAGTTCATATATCTTAAGTATACTATCTTTGATAAAATCATAATCCTTGCACTCACTAGCATCCAAAGCTAGAAAGGCAGACCTAGCTTTTCCTACCAAAGCAGGTTGAATAATCACAGCCCAGACTCTTTAGGCCAACTTAAACTTTGAGCTAACTTCTCGAAAAGTGAAAAAAATTCATCAGGTTCTGACTCATCAAATTTAGGCACAATCTTAGTAAACTTACTTACATCAGGCATACCTTCGTCAATAAGAGAAATTTTACTTTTACTTCCACTCTTGAGGCTTCTAACTTTAACAGATATTCTTTTTCTTCTCTATTTAACCTGTCTTGACGCTCAAGTTCCTTCCCTTTTTAACCTGTCCTGACGCTCAAGTTCCTCCCTTTTTTGATCTGTCCCTGACGTTTCAAGTTCCTCTCTTTCTCTTGCATACTGAATTTCTATTCTTTTTACCTCCAAGACTGAACTACCTTCGTCACATAAATCAAAGGCCTCTTCCGAGAGAAATCCATCATCGACTAACTTCGATATTACGTTACTCTTAACCTGAGACTTACGCCACGCTTTCTTTATATCTTTATCAAACTTATAGTGACTAGCGATCTCTAACCAATCATCCTTTCGCATCCGGTGCGAACTCAAATATCCACTCGTAGGATTTTCAACAAACTCACTAATTTAAAGACTCCAATAATTACAACTTAATATTACTAATTATCACTTAAGAGATAAACTGCACAAAAGGAAATAAATTTGACAATACGTCAATACGCATATAACAAATCATGCACAACGATCATTATACAAACAATTACCGAGGGCTAACGAATTTCAATCCCGGACAGGCCCCCACTTGTTACGATCTGCTTCTAATACTCTTAAGTTATTAGATAGGGAAACGTAAATATTTTGCTTACCCAAGGCAATTATTCAAACACGTTAAAAATTAGTATAATTATTATTATTATAATAATTAATTTAACATTACCGAAACCCAATAAAACATTTACAGTAGAGAAATCACGGGATGTAATAAACCGAGTATTAACACTCTTTACACAAAGAAATACATAATATGTCAAATAAACTCATTATAGCGAAAAAATACTAAAATAACTCGTACTCACTTAATGCAGAGAAAACACTTCAGATGGCTAAGTCACGTACATAGAAGAATAATACAAGAGAATCAATACTTTACCCATATTAATAATATGACTTTGCACTCTTTCGTCATATTAGTTAGTATATTCCACTTATTGTCACTACAATTCCAGGAGACACACTGATACGTACGAAACTAAGTAGCCAAGTAAACTTTTTGAAAGGATCAAAATAACAGGACTTTACACTACACTTTATCGAAACCAAGGAGGATAAATACAAAAACATCACACTTCCTGATCCAACCTACACCGCCATCTATTGGTTGATCATCGCATCTCAAGCAAAAACAAATACAATAAATAAAGTTGTAACAATATGTTCTTTCTGTATTTACTATTACTTTCTGTTACTTCTTTCTATTGAACCAACCCCATAGTCTTTGGAAGCTTGAATTAAAAGTCAATGACCTCACTGGTGCTTGTTCCATATGAGGAGGGTTGATCTTCTAAATAACAATAATATAATAAATAATAATAATAATAATAATAATAATAATAATAATAATAATAATAACAATAAATAAAATATACTTTATTGAAAGTAATGGCTACTTCAGCAGCGTTACACTTGTAGAGATTCTTCTCTATTTTCCGAGTAGCGGCTTTTTTCCGTGCTACTTAAACAGGCTAGTAAAGCGCCTATAGAGGTCATAATCAAATACAGGGTTGACCCTGTATTTGATCATGACCCTCTATGGGCGCTCTACTAGCCTGTTTAATTAGCACGGAAAAGCCGCTATTCGGAAAATAGAGAAGAATCTCTACAAGTGTAACGCTGCTGAAGTAGCCATTACTTTCAATAAACTATGCTTGTGAGAGAGGGTTTACTTCCTAAGTACAATAATAATAATAATAATAATAATAATAATAATAATAATAATAATAATAATAATGCTGTCTAAAACCTTTTGAAAAGACCTCCCGCGTGTGTTCAACCTCTGAAGACGTGATTGACATAAGATGTCCTTAGTTCTTATGGGAGTTAACTTTATCTTGTAATCCTTACAATAGTACGAAGGCATCATCTCTTGCTACATTAAAACAACAGAAAGCCTTAGAGAAAAGCAAGGTCCGTTCTCAATATTCTCTCTCAAGAGAGAGGTTATACAGACCTTACAGACCTTACAGGTCATTCGGGTTTCCCCAGATCCCTCAGTGTTGAGGCACCTCTAATGTCAACCACAGAATTGCTAATGCATCTTCCGGTATATTTTGCATCTTCCAATCTTGGATGGTCTGGGATGCAGCTTAAATATTTGTCGAGCTTATTCTTAAACACATCTACGCTCAATCCTGATATATTCCTCAGATGAGCTGGCAACGCATTGAATAGAAGCTGCATTGTCGATGCTGGTGAGTGGTGGATTAATGTCCTGTGTGCTTTCCTTAGTTTCCCTGGTAGAGTTTTGGGCATTATTAATCTACCTCTGATTGCTCTTCCTGATATTTTTAGCTCCATTAATGTTTTCGGCAATCCTCTATCGTTATTTTAGCTCCATGATGTTTTCGGCGGCAATTCCTCTGTCTGTTTCCATGCCTGTATTATAATGTAGCGCTCTCTTCTTCTTTCCAGGACTATAATAATTTTAAAAAATTGTAGTCTTCCCAGTAGTCAAGATCCTTAACCTCTCCTATTCTAGCTGTAAAGGACCTGTGTACACTCTCTACTTGTGCAATATTCTTTTGGTAGTGTGGTTACCATATCATATTGCAATATTCGAGAGAGAGAGAGAGAGAGAGAGAGAGAGAAGAGAGAGAGAGAGAGATACACTTTTGCCAGATCAATTTGTCACAGACAATTCAGGGAACCCATTACCCCTTAAGCCATCGTCCCATTCTTCATAAAAACGTTGCCCACGCATTGAAGAGAGAGAGAGAGAGAGAGAGAGAGAGAGAGAGAGAGAGAGAGAGAGAGGGGTGGGGGGCTCTGATTGAAGATACCCATGAAAAATATGGAGGACTAACCCATCTGTTACAGAACCCTTCACACACACACACACACACACACACCACACACACACACACACACACACACAGACCTTACCTTACCTTACAGACCTTACATCTTGTTCGGGTTGCCCCAGGTCCCTCAGTGTGAGGCACCTCTAATGTCTACCAGAGAGTTTGCTAGTACATCTCCGGTATATTTTGCATCTTCCAATCTTGGATGGTCTGGGATGCAGTTTAGATATTTGTCGAGCTTATTCTTAAAACACATCTACGCTCACTCCTGATATATTCCTCAGATGAGCTGGCAACGCATTGAATAGACGCTGCATTATCGATGCTGGTGCGTAGTGGATTAATGTCCTGTGTGCTTTCCTTATTTTTCCTGGTATATTTTTGGGCACTATTAATCTACCCTCTGCTTGTCTTTCTGATATTTTTAGTTCCATGATATTTTCTGCTATTCCTTCTATCTGTCCATGCCTGAATTATCATGTAGCGTTCTCTTCTCCTTTCCAGACTATATAATTTTAAGAATTGTAGTCTTTCCCAGTAGTCTAGGTCCTTAACTTCTTCTATTCTAGCTGTCAGGACCTTTGTCACTCTCTATTTGTGCATATCCTTTTGATAGTGTGGGTACCATATCATATTGCAATATTCAAGTGGACTACGAACATATGTTTTATAAAGCATAATCATGTGTTCAGCTTTCTTGTTTTGAAGTGCCGTAACAACATTCCCATTTTTGCTTTACATTTTGCCAACAGAGTTAGCTATTTGATCCATTTGCATAACCATGTTCCATTATTCATCATCACACCAAGGTCTTTAACTGCTTCCTTATTTGTGATGGTCTCATTATTAGGTCCCTTATATGCATATAGCTTTCTTCCTCTGTCTCCATAATTTATTGATTCAAATTTATCAGAGTTAAATACCATCCTATTTACCTCTGCCCAATCATATACTTTGTTAAGGTCCCTTTGTAGAGCGTTCCTATCTTCATCACAAGTAATTTCTCTACTTATTCTTGTGTCATCTGCGAAACTAATCACTAACCGAATCCTTAACATTATTGTCTATGTCTTCAATCATAATAACAAAACAGTATTGCAGCTAAAACACCGTACCTTGCGGCACACCGGATATTACCTTGGCTTCATCCGATTTCTCTGTTCGTTTGCAATAACTATCTGTTTTCTGTTGTGTAAAAATTCTTTTAAACCATCTTCCTACTTTATCCACGATATTGTGTTTTCTAATTTTCTTCGCTAATATATTATGGTCTACTTTATCAAAAGCTTTTGCAAAGTCTAAATAAACCACCCATCTGTTTCATTTTCCGCTTTTCATATTTTTGAATATGTTTTCACGGTGGACTAACAGTTGGGTTTGTACTTTTCCGGGTACGAAACCATGTTGTCCTTTATTAAACAAATTAAAATTTTTATTAATGTTTCATAATATTTTTCTTCATTACCCTTTCAATACAACTTTCATTATATGTGATGTTAGACTCACAGGCCTATAATTACTTGCCTCTAGTCTGATCCACTTTTGAAAGTAGGGGTAATATACGCTAATTTGTGCTCATCATATATCTTGCCTGTATCTAAACTTTGTCTTAATAATATTGCAAGTGGCTTTGCGATAGAATGAACTACTTTCTTTAACAAAATAGCAGGAATTCCATCAGCCCTGCAGCAGCTCCATTTTTATTGAATTTCATTAATAGCCTGCACAATATGCAGCTTCATTAATATCTATGTCAGCTAAATATTCACTATTTTCATCCCTTACTTCTATATCATTATCTTCATTATCTATTCTAGGGGTGAATTCTCTCTTATATCGTTCTGCCAGTATGTTGCAAATTTCCTTTTTTTCATTCGTTAATCTCCCTTCAATTCTCAGAGGGCCTATTTCTATTCTTTTTTTATTCATCTTCTTCGCATATGAGTATAATAGTTTGGGGTTTTGCTTGATATTTAATAGGGTTTTTTCTTCCAAGTCCCGTTTTTCATTTTCTTTTGATTGTATAATCTTTTGTTCTGCATTTTCTATCTTACTTTTTAGTTCTATAACTTTCCATGCATTTTTTTCTTTTGCAAGACCTTTTTTCCACTTTCTGATTTTCTGGAACAAGATTCTTCTGTCTCTTGGTATGCATGAATGATGTTTACTTTTCTTCTTCGGTATATATTTTTCCACTATTATCTCCAATATTTTATATAATATCTCCGTATTTACCCTTATGTCATCACTTACGAAATGTTATCCCAATCTTTGTTTAATTCTTCAGAATGTTCTGACCAATTTTATATTTTTACTGTAGAAGTTGTATTTTCCATATCCTTCCCACTTTTTCATTTCTTGCTTATCTCTATTTTCACTTGCTTTGGAATGAACTGTTAATTCTATGACATTATGGTCTGAAATACTCGCATTATAAACTATTATTTCTTTAACATAATTCATCTCGTTCACAAATACTAGGTCTAAAGTATTTTCCTTTTCTTGTTGGCAGGTGATTTATTTGTTGAATGTTGTATTCTAGTAGCATATCTAATAGCTTTTCAAATTGCCTCTTATCTTATGCACTACTATTACTCTCTTTTTTATATGTATATAAGTACAACCACAATCTCCTATTCGTTCTTTCCATTCTACGAAAGGAAAGTTGAAGTCACCAGATAGGAGAATAGTCCAGTCCTTGTGATTTCTACATATATCATCCAATTTTTCAATTATTAAGTCAAACTCTTTAGTATTAGGAGGTCTATATATTACTATGTTCATCAATTTTTCAGATTCAAATTCTACCGCTATTAGTTACATTCTGAGTTACTATATTTCTCATATATTTTTTCCTTGTTTTTTGTCTTTCCCATATATTGCGGTTCCCCCTTGATTCCTATTTTTTCTATCTGATCTATAAGTTTGGAACCCTTTTATTTGATCATCAGTTCCCAGTCTCTTGGGAATACCAGTTTCACTTATATTCATTATATCTATTTTCTTTTCATTTTGGGTTAGTTTCTTCTAAGTACTCTATTTTTCTTTTTGAGTTACTCGTAACTAAACCCTGCGCAATTCATCACTATGATGGTTTGCGTGTTTTCTTTCTCCTTCATTTAATACTGATAGTAATAAGGATTTTTCCCATGTCTCTTTCCTGTTCTGGTATGTTGTTCTTTTTTCATTTCCAGAAATTCTGACATTAAAAAATCCAACTTTTCCTCCATAATTTGATGATTCCTTCATCATCATAATTATTCATTTTGTGTCTGGAATCTGCAATTTTCTCCGTTTCTGCAATATCCTCTTGCATAATAAATACAGTTATCTCTTGAGTAGAATTTCGGAGCTGATGCTTTGAAATTCTTTGCTGACACCTCTGCATATCTCATTGGTGGTTTGCTTTTCTCTTTTACCTGATATCTTGATTTCTCTCTTTATTTGTTTCTTTCTTATTTTGGATTTATTACTTGGTTGGTTATTTATTTGATTATGATTCATGGCTACAGGGTGCATATATTTGCATTTTTGTCGAACTTACATCCTTTTCCTTCTTTAGGTTTTTACATATTTTTTTTGGATGCAGATCTCTGCATCATCCCCATATCCATCTAAGTATGCACATTTACCATATATTTCATAGTTTGACATATCTTAGGATGTTTTGTAGTAACATCTTTCTCCAAATCTGCAATTCCCTCTTTTCAAAAGGTTGCAGATTTTGTCTTTCTTGTCTATTTTTTTCCTCTTTCCCGTCATGTATAGATCTGGGTAGAGCCTCTTCGGGATTTGCTTTTCTGTTGTCATATCGTAATTTATTTCTTCGTAGGTATGCTGCTTTATTGAGAGAGAGAGAGAATTAGACACTAAATTCTTAGGAATATTCACTGTCGCCTGTTAGACCAGAGAGAGAGAGCGAAGGGGAGGGTGGGGGGGGGGGGGGGGGGGGCCTCTGATCGAAAAAATACCCATGGAAAATAGATCTAACCCATTAGTTACAGAACCCTTCACACACACCACACACACACACACACACACACAGAGAGAGAGAGAGAGAAGAAGAGAGAGAGAGAGAGAGAGAGAGAGAAGAGAGATTTGATGGAAAAGATACCCGTGGAAAAAAATGTCGGGGAATAACCCGTCAGTTACAGAGCTCCGTGGATGGCAAACGCCATTGCCTTTGTCAAAGATCAATCCATAATTTTCCTGGGTTGTCTCAAACCTTTGTCTCAGCTGTCATCCCGTTTGTCAGACTTTCCCTTCACAACGAATTAGCGTCGTTATGAAACAGGGAACAAATGACACGGTAAAAGAATGAAGTTACAAGGAAATTGGAACAGTGTTGAATCTTTTCTTTAATTCTGTCCATATATCACTTTCTTAGTCTCCCCCTTTTGCTCTCTCTCTCTCTTTCTCTCCCCCTCTGATGTCCTACTTTTCTGCCAGTTCGTTTATACAGTAAATAATTTCTCTCTCTCTCTCTCTCTCTCTCTCTCCGCCAGTTCATTCATGCAATGAGTAACTGGAATGAAATATTTCAAAATCTAACAAAATTCATTCTCTCTCTCTCTCTCTCTCTCTCTCTCTCTCTCTCTCTCTCTCTCCATCATTAAGAAAGGACACAAATAGATTAGAAGGGGCACAAACAAGAGTCTCAAAGTTAATACATCCACCAGGCAAATAGGTCACCGAAGAAGACTAGAGAGCCTGAACACGTATGACTTAGAAACACGACGATTGTGAGGACAACCAAAAGAGACATTCGAAGTACTGAAAGGCATAACAAATGTAGACAGTAAGCTATTTACGTTAAACGAAAACCAGACAAGAGATAATGGATGGAAGCTAGAGATGAAGAGATACAACACATCCCATTATGGGAACTTCTTTACATACAAGATATGTGACACGTGGAATAAACTGCCACCAGAAGTTGTAAACAAGAACAGTGTGGAAGAGTATAAAAGAAAACTAGACAAAATCATTAGGAGGCCACTGGTTGAATAAACAGTAAACCTGCTCTTAGAGATAAGTGAGAACACGATGTCTCCTCTTAGGATGGATTAAATGTGTTTGAGACATCCTAATCCTTGTAACTCCTTGTACTTCTCTCTCTCTCTCTCTCTCTCTCTCTCTCTCTCTCTCTCTCTCTCTCCAGTAGTTCATTTATACAACGAATCGTTAGGATCAAATATTTTAAAATCGAACAAAATCAGTGATCATCTTTTGGCATAAAGAATGAATGATAAAACGTGATTTAACAATCCGAGGGAGGGAGGGATAGGGACGGAGAGAGGTACCCTGTATTATTTTTTATCATTGAATGATGAAAAATGGCTAAAAATCGTTTTTTTTTATAGATATCAAACCTGATTTCAAAAAATGTTATGATAAGGAATTGCTGCTCCATTTTTACACATATTTTTCCCCTGAGAACAATGATCTGTTTTTGTAGAGTAATTCCACGAATTTCCTCTCGTTCATGTTTTGTTTTGTTTTAAAGGAAGTGTTTTTTATTTTTGTTTTTTTTGTATTTTTTTTTTTTTTTTTTTTACCACCCAACGAAAAATTAATATATATTTTTTATACAAATTATGCAAAAATCAGCCATGTCTGCTTTAGTGTAAGTAGTCAGTTACGAGAACCTAAAAGCAAAACGATTTATTTGCATTTTAAGGTTAAAAATTTCCTTTGATGAAAAATGTGTATTGAGATATATATATATATATATATATATATATATATATATATATATATATATATATATATATATATATGTATATATATACGTTATTTTAAGTTTCGATACAAAGCGTCATTTTTATTTTCCATACATTTAGCCAATGTTTTCTTAAAGGTTTCCGGGCCAATTAAAGACTAGTTCTGATGCAATAGCCAATAACCTGCCTGACAATTAGAGTCATCAGTTCATAAATCTATAAATTATAATTACTTCTGTATCCATACATCTTCATTGACAAGAGCTTCGTGCATATAAATGCTCATAGATCTTTATGCATTATTATTATTTTTTATTTTCTTGTTTGACTTTTCACTTTTTGCACATAAGACATCGCTAGACTCTTATGAATTTAATTTAATTTCTTGTCATCGTCACTCAGTTATCATCATTTAAGCATTTCGCTTCCAGAGAATTACTTTGTACATTGTTTGTTTGTTTCCATGGTGATTTTACGTTGCATGGAAATAGTGGTTATTCAGCAAAGGGACCAACTTACGGCTTTACGTGACTTCCAAACCACGTCGAGAGTGAACTTCTATCTCCAGAAATACACATCTCTGACCCCTCAATGGAATGCCCGAGGATCGAACTCGCGGCCACCGAGGTGGTGGCAGGCCAAGACCATACCGGTCACATCACTTAGGCGTTTGAATTTGTACATTATGACATCATACTAATAAAACCTTAAGATTCTGAAAGGTTCACATCAATCACAGTTAAAATCATTGGAAACTCGTAGGGGAAAAAAAATCGGTTTCATTTTACATTTCTTTTCAAAGCTAAGAAATAAGTCGAAAATCCTAACACGTTCAAAATCTCCATCAATCTATCAGACCGATTAAATGATTCAGTTTCGGTCACGGAGTTAAAGCATTTCGAACCAGATATTTTGAGAAATGCAACCCATCTCTTAATGCTTATTAGTTATGAATGTCCATTTTCATCTGCTGCTAAACTGACATAACCTTGATTTACTGGAACTAGACTTTACGATATAATCTGTTCACGTAAAGGATTTAACTGATATAAAAAGGTGCAATAATATAAAGATTTTATAGTGTTCTCTTAAACGAACCATCCCTCATTCATTGTTTGAGTTATTCTTTTCAGCTGACGGTGGAAATCCCCACCCGACCTCATTAAGGCTAATTGTTTGTTTGTATGTTGATTTTACATTGCATGGAACCAGCGGTTATTCAGCAACGGCACCAACGTCTTTACGTGACTTCCGAACCACGTCGTGAGTGAACTTCCGTCACCAGAAATACACATCTCTCACCCCTCAGTGGAATGCCCGAGAATCGAACTTGCGGCTACCGAGGTGGGCAGGCCAGGCCATACCGATCATGCCACTGAGGTTTCTTCAGTAAGGCTAATCGTGGAACTATTTAATCACCGACCAATCCGATGCCAGATAGAAGCCTCGATCGTAATCAGCTAATTGTGTCTCTATGTAAATTCACCGACCAATCATATGCCAGAATAGAAGCCTCATTGGTAATCGGGTAATTGAGATTCGGGGAAGCTCAATTTGCTCGTTACCTACACGAGAGTTTACAATTTAAATTCCTCGACCAATCAGATGCCAGAGAGAAGCCAGATAGAAACCTCGTTCAAAATCAGGTAATCAGATAGAAGCCCCAAAGATATCAACAGTGGAAATTTAATTGAGTCTGCTCTATGGGGAATATTAGCATATATATAGATAGATAATCATAATATATATATATATATAGATATATAATATAATATATATACACATTAGATATGGTTAGTAATCTGTTTCACTGTTTAACATTGGCCAATATAGACCAATCGGATGCCAGAGAGAAGCCAGATAGAAGCCTCGGTCAAAATCGGGTAATCAGATTGAAGCCCCAAACATATCGACAGTGGATATTTAATAGAGATATGCTCTATAGGATATATATATATATATATATATATATATATATATATATATATGACATAATATATATATATATATATATATATACATACATATATATGGTTAGCAACCTGTTTCACTGTTTAACATTGGCCAATATAGACAGCATGAGGAATGGATGCAATCAGTACTTAGCAATGCTAAAGCATATGAAAAGTTATGTGTTTCTTCAAAGATAATATAGATAAAATTAATTATAGCATCGTCGAGCAAATATAATTGTTGCTTATAGAATACAAATTTGATATACACATAGATCCTATTCTCTTTGCTTTATCAATAATGAAAGGGAGGAACTTCTAAAGAAAACATTTCCAACACAGATATTTTTCTTCTCTGATCATAAAATCACTTTTGATTAATCAATCATAGATTTAAGAAGTAGGATACATTTACAAAAAGAATTTACGTTTCTTAACTTTACAAAAGCTGTAACATCTGCGACACAAAGCATTTTTATCAAAGACCTTTTTTATTCTGCTGCCGGAAACAGATTTATTCACAGGCAACAGCTAAAGAGTCTGTGACTGACACCGTCGGTACTGTGTAAGCTAGTTTGGCGAGTTTAAATCCTGAATTACTGCAGAATTTTGGAAAATATGGCGAAACTGTCTAGCTTGTCGGTAGTCCTGTTTTCTTGCTACTCCAGACAAAGACGGTAAATCTGGTCTTGTTCGAAGAACGTATGAGAATTTGTTGATTTCAAAATGTTTTCTCCGCTGTAAAAGATGAGTGAAGATCAGGTCTTGAAACACCCACATAAAAGTATAGATTAATTTTAAACACATCTCTAGTACCTAAAGATACAAGCATCTGAAATACTGTGTTATTTATACTAATACCGTCCGTCTGTCATTCAATCACGGCCAAACGGCTGGTCCGATGGGCATGAAACTTGGCAGGGTTATGGTGGGGACCCCTAACATGGTTTATAATGGGGTTTCATCCTACCTTCCCCTCTCCGAAAGGGGTGGGGGGTGAGAAGGGATTTCCTAAAACGGAGCTGGTTCTGCTTGCGAAACGAGGCAGGTTATGCCCGCAGACTTAGTTACTTTACGAACTTTCATACATAATTTCTGTATACATAATGTTGGGATAGTACACATAATTCCAGCAGCAGTAAAAACCTCAAAATCTCTTCTGTTGCCCAAACTATACTCCTCTTGCTCTTTGAAGCACGAACAACTTCTGAAAGATATATGCGTTGCCGTTCCTTTTTTCACGTCCAGGTGAATGAAGTATCTTCAATCATCCTTCACTTTAGCCTGGGATCTTTTTTCGAACCCTGAGAGAGAGATGACAAAAGTCAATGATCGATCGCTTGCTTCTTGGTCTCAAAGGAACTTTCACAAATATGTTATGCTTTGGAATTTGGAACGGGAAGTTGAAAGAATTCCAAAACACCCTCGGGATTTCTCGGAAGTAATTCCAGGGAAGAGACTGTTATTCAAAAAATGGTGCTTTCTCTCTCTCTATCTCTCTCTCTCTCTCTCTCTCTCTCTCTCTCTCTCTCTCTGAGGGCAATCTTCATAGCAACCTTACAAAAAATATGGTAAATTTACTAGTTCTTTGTAAGGGGAGTAGCGCCTGCAGTGTACCCTCTGCGGTGCACAGCAAGCAGTGCTTAAGGGTTTTTGCAGCATCGCTTCAACCCCCAACTGTGACCTCTTTTAAACCTTCTACTTTACATCTGTTCTTACCGCCTTTCTACCACCGTGCCATCCCACTCCCTCACGGATTTATTTCATCTGGTAATGGCGAGGATTTCCTCATGCTACATCTAGAATAATAATAATAATAATAATAATAATAATAATAATAATAATAATAATAATAATAATAATAATAATAATAATACGAAAATTAAAATAAAAAAAAAAAATAATATATATATATATATATATATATATATATATATATATATATATATATATAAAACATAGACATAAGATTATTGTAAGGATCTGACAGCTACCTCATGCGTCAGAACAGAGGCTTTGGAACCTCTTTAAAGAAAGCGAGGATGATGATTGCATGTTTCCAAAGACCAGGATTGGAGGGATCCTGAGGCAACTGGGGATGCAGAAATGGAGTGTTGCTATTGTGCCCTTCTAATCTCACTCCTTCGCGTAATGAATGACCACCCCTGCAACCACTATCCTGTGAGTGAAGGCTAAACTGCCTGAGGTTGCAGAGCTTAAAAGCTTTGTTTTAGTCATTCCTTGGGGATTTTCATGGGTGGAGGAAAAGCAGTCAGGTAAAATGATTCTGGGTACTCATGGCTGTTGGATGTTTAGTAATTTAAGGGATGCTGCTGTTCACTCCTGGCGAAAAATCATTTGCTTAAGCAAATTGTGCTGCTCAGTTAGAAGCCGAGACACGTTTGGAATCGTCTAACAGGGAGACCTTATGTTAGTGTGGCAGCGATAAAAGGTATCCTGGTGAAGAACTATGGAAAACTGTCAATGAAAGGCAGATGCAGCGGCTGTGGGAATACTCATCCAAACCACCCTGGCCCCCAACCCCTTTTCCCTTATTCATCTGATCATATTAGAAAGAACACTGAATTAAACTCAGGTAGAAATAGTGAAACCAAGACACAGAGATGACCCAAGAAAAGTTAAAATTAAAGCACACATGTGCAAAATGCAGTGTTAATAACTGGTGCGTAGACCATTATTTTTTATCATTATTATTTTTTCTTAGATATAGCAGGAGGAAATCCTCGTAGCAACAAGATGAAATAAATCAGTGAAAGAGTAGGATGGCAAGGTGGTAGAAAGGCGGTTAGAATGGATGTAGAGTCAACAATAGCAGGAGATAGCTAAGCTGAGGAGGGAAGCAGAAGAAATATCAAAGGAACCAAAGAAGCTGACAAAGGATAAACTCCAAGGCAAGAGAGGAGAGGACAGGATGGACAAGGAAATTGGAACACCTAAGAAGAAAAGTGTTAGACCTTGGGAGAGGAATAAAGGAATCGAACAACGACATAGTAGAAAAAGGAGAGTATAGTGGAAATTAGAAAACAATTTCTTAAGACCAGAACCAGAAATGAAACAGAAACAAGCACTTGGCAAGGTACAAAGAAAGAAGCTTACAAGGATAAAAATAGTGAATGCAAGACAACTGTTAGAAGAATAGTGATAGTAGCCAAAAACACATTTTTCCCTCAGAAGGAATAAACACATCCAATAGATTTGCCATGCTCTCAGAAACAGAAGAGGAAACAACCTTAATTAGAGATTCGTTAGTAAAAGATCAGGGTTAAAATTTTGTGGGCAAAAATAGAAATACAAGACACAGAGTGGATATACCCACTTCTACGGAAGTTTCTCTCCTTATGAGGAGCTTTGAGAGGTCTTGCCCACCCAGGGAACTCAGGCCCCCTGAGTGGGATGTGACTC
This sequence comes from Macrobrachium nipponense, assembly GCF_015104395.2. Taxonomy (NCBI): domain Eukaryota; kingdom Metazoa; phylum Arthropoda; class Malacostraca; order Decapoda; family Palaemonidae; genus Macrobrachium; species Macrobrachium nipponense. The sequence goes on along the minus strand of NC_087200.1, from coordinate 10,906,380 downwards.
TCGTCTCAAGGAGTCTGACTCGTGAACTTTTCGAGCCTCTGTGAGAGTCATCAAACAGGGATCAGCGAAGAGAGTAGGTGAGCTTCATGGTCTCTTATAATGTTAAACATTGGAGAGGATGGGGATCCGTTACACTCAATTTCGTCCCAGATTTCACAGCGAAGACTCAGAATCCTTTGGTCCCTGACGCTAGATTCGAGTCTTAGAGGACTTTTGTGGGAATGACCAAGACGAGATGCTACTCTGTCCCGTTGCAGTGGTACAGCGCTATCTGAAGAGAACTTGCCATCTCTGGCCTGAGTGTCGACGCCTCTTCATTAGCACCCGGGTGACCAAGAAAGAAGTGTCCAAGAACAATTTTTCTTTTTGGCTTTGTAAGGTGATCAGGAAAGCGTACTCCTCCGAAGGGAGGGAAGACACTGGTACCTTTCGCCCGAGAGCCCACTAAGTCAGAGGTACTGGTCCTACCAGACCAAACTTCACTTCCTTCTACCATTGGGATATAGCCCTTAGGTCACAGGACACTTTTTTCATGAGACCCGTGGTGGCTGCTCAACAAGTTGTGTAGCTTACCCAGCTCCTCTAACTGGACAAGGTTCCATCTCAGGTTGTGTAACCATGTGAATGTAGGTGTGAATGGGAGAGTGACTGGTTTCTCTTCCTCCTTTCATTCTTCTCTCCCCCTGCAGGCCCAGAGAGTCAAGGTCGTCACAAGCTGGAATGGGCAGCTGATGCAGGTAAGCTATATTACAGAGCTCCATTCTATACCCTTTCACTAGGATATGGATGCATGTATTGTATCCGTCCCTTCCCTAACAAGGAGGGAAGAGGATCTTGGCATAAGACAAACCCATTACTTCTATATTTGTCTTTTTGCTTCCAACTATAAGGTTCTTGTTTGCTATTCATAAAAAGCCACGCTTGCCTCAATCTTATGAATTGGTCCAGAGGTCTGGCCATTGGTTACGCAGTTCCCATACTCCGACCAATTGGACAGAGGCCAGATTCTCCTCCTCGCTCTTACGACCAGGATGGGAATCTTGGTTGGGCGAACATCAGTCTGTTCGCATGACTATCAGATTCCTCCCTCCAATCAGTGTCTTCCTAATGTAAAGGACAGAGTGTTTGTATAACGTGTAGGAACAAATCACAGTTTTTCAAAGTAAATTGCATTTTTGTTAACTATACAAACCTGGGGTCCTTTATACTTATGCCCACCTCAAGCCACCCCTCAATCTGTTCCTGGGCCCAAAGCATAGTGGAATGTTTACGTCCAGTCGGGCGGGACTACCGGACAAGCAGTTGCTGCCTAACTACCCTGTTAATCTTCAACAACCGAATTCCAGACTACGCCGAAAGTAATTCCTAATGTAAAGGATCTCAGGTTTTTATAGTTAGCAAAAATGTAATTTACTTTGGAAAACTGTGATTTGTTCCTGCACATTATACAAACAAATGTCTGTCTGTCCTATGTAAATTCCTTTGGTCTTCTCAACATTTAATCCTATTTCTTTTATCTTGACATTTAGCAAATATGTCCTCTTGTGTTTAGAATAACACTAGATTTTGTAACACTGGTACTTGTCCTATGGGAAAAAAATCTTAAAATTCTCATGAAAAAATTTATTGAGTTTATGAAGTCCACCCGGTACTATGTAAATCATGCATCATTAACATTATTTATTTTATTATTATTATTATTATTATTGATTATTATTATTATTTTTTTTGCTCTATCACAGTCCTCCAATTCGACTGGGTGGCATTTATAGTGTGGGGCTCCGGGTTGCATCTGCCTCCTTAGAGTCCATCACTTTTCTTACTATGTGTGCCGTTTCTAGGATCACACTCTTCTGCATAAGTCCTGGAGCTACTTCAGCTCTGGTTTTTCTAGATTCCTTTTCAGGGATCTTGGGATCGTGGCCTAGTGACTCCTATGATTATGGGTATGATTTCCACTGGCATATCCCATATCCTTCTCATTTCTATTTTCAGATCTTGATACTTATCCATTTTTTCCCTCTCTTTCTCTTCAACTCTGGTAAACCATGGTATTACGACATCAATGAGTGATACTTTCTTCTTGACTTTGTCAATCAACGTCACGTCTGGTCTGTTTTTGTACGTATCACCCTATCCGTTCTGATACCATAGTCCCAGAGGATCTTTGCCTGATCGTTTTCTATCACTTCCTCAGGTTGTGCTCGTACCACTTATTACTACAAGGTAGCTGATGTTTCTTGCACAGGCTCCAGTGGAGGACTTTTGCACTGAATCATGCCTCTTTTACTGGTTCTGTGCAAGTGCCGGGCATTTGCTTGCTATGTGGTTTATGGTTTCATTTTTCGTATTGCACTTCCTACATATGGGAGAGATGTTTATTTCCGTCTATCGTTCTTTTGAACATATCTGGTTCTTAGGGCCTGATCTTGTGCGCTGTTTTATCATTCCTTCAGTTTCCTTCTTTAGCTCTCCCCTCTGTAGCCATTATTGTCATCGCTGGCTAGTTCTTTTGTCTGTCTCATGTATTGTCCGTGCATTGGTTTGTTGTGCCAGTCCTCTTTTCTGTCTGTCATTCTCCTGTCTCTGTATATTTCTGGGTCTTCATCTACTTTTATTAGTCCTTCTTCCCATGCACTCTTTAGCCACTCGTCTTCACTGGTTTTCAGATATTGCCCCAGTGCTCTGTTCTCGATGTTGACGCAGTCCTCTATACTTAGTAGTTCTCTCCCTCCTTCCTTTCGTGTTATGTATAGTCTGTCCGTATTTGCTCTTGGGTGTAGTGCTTTGTGTATTGTCATATGTTTCCTGGTTTTCTGATCTATGCTGCGGAGTTCTGCCTTCGTCCATTCCACTATTCCTGCACTGTATCTGATTACTGGCACTGCCCATGTGTTTATGGCTTTTATCATATTTCCGGCGTTGAGTTTTGACTTGAGTATCGCCTTGAGTCTCTGCATATATTCTTTCCTGATCGTGTCCTTCATCTCTTGGTGTTTTATATCCCCTCCTTCCATTATTCCCAGGTATTTGTATCCTGTCTCATCTATGTGTTTGATGTTGCTCCCATTCTTGTAGCTATTTATCCCTTCAGTTCTCGTTACTTTGCCCTTTTGTATGTTGACTAAGGCGCATTTTTCTATTCCAAACTCCATCCTGATGTCCCCAGATACAATCCTTACAGTCTGGATTAGGGTATCTATTTCCTTGATGCTCTTACCATACAGCTTGATGTCGTCCATGAACATCAGATGGTTGATTCTGTTGACTCTTTTCTTGAGTTGGTACCCAGCATCCATCTTCTGTAGTACTTTTGTCATGGGAATCATGGCTACTACGAAGAGTAGTGGGGACAGTGAGTCGCCCTGGAAGATCCCTCTCCTGATATTAACCTCTGCTAGTCTTACTCCAGAGCTTGTAAGTATTGTATTCCAGTTGCGCATTGTATTTTTGAGGAAGCTGATGGTGTTTTCCTCTGCCCCATATATTTTCAGGCATTCTATTAGCCATGTGTGTGGTATCATGTCGAAGGCTTTCTTATAGTCTATCCATGCCATGCTTAGGTTGGTTTTCCTTCTCCTACTGTTCTTCACTACCATTTTGTCTATCAGGAGCTGGTCTTTTGTGCCCCTAGACTTCCTTCTGCAGCCTTTCTGTTGGTGGGGGATGGTGTTTGTCTCCTCTAGGTAGTTGTATAGCCTTTCACTGATGATACCTGTTAGTAACTTCCACATTATTGGTAGGCAGGTGATAGGCCTGTAGTTACTGGCTATATTTCCCTTACTCTTGTCTTTTTGTACTTAGGATTATTATTATTACTATTATTATTATTATTTATTTGTTTTTTTGCTTTTTTTTTGCTCTATCACAGTCCTCCAATTCGACTGGGTGGCATTTATAGTGTGGGGTTCCGGGTTGCATCCTGCCTCCTTAGGAGTCCATCACTTTTATACTATGTGCGCCGTTTCTAGGATCACACTCTTCTGCATGAGTCCTGGAGCTACTTCAGCCTCTAAGTTTTTCTAGATTCCTTTTCAGGGATCTTGGGATCGTGCCAAGTGTTCCTATTATTATTATTATTATTATTATTATTATTGTTATTATTATTATTATTATTGGTTGCATCTCCACAATAATATAGCATGTGAGAGTTGATGGTCTTTAATAAATATTAATAGCCTTCGAACCTTGTGTTTGGTTCATCCTTGACTGACTGAAAATGAACCTAGCAAAATGTTCGAAAGTTGTTGATATTTATTAAAGACCATCAACTCTCACATGCTATATTACTGTGGATCTCAACAATTATCATCATTCTCGACACTGAAAACTGTGCCCATTATTATTATTATTATTATCCTTTTATTATTATTCAGAAATTGAATACTATTCATAACAACATACTTGTTGGAATTCAAGTTGCATAAATAATTTAGTGATTCAGCAAACAAAATCAAGCATGAAACCACACACACCGTGTAAAAAGGATCTGACATAAGCAAAGACAAGAGGATATGATTTATTCTTAAAAATAAAATACGGAAGGGGTCTGAGAATTAGTTTTACCATAAGGATCGTATTCTAACAGAACGTGAAAATCCAGAACTGCGTAAAAGTTTTTGTGAAAAGGTTTTAGAAATAGAACGACATAAAATTTCCTCCAAGACAAAAGTCTGGAAAAAACATCTACGTTTTAGAGAAAGACAAATAAAAAAATAAAGCTTCCTAAGAAGAGCTTGGGTCCATTACCATCTCAGACACGGTTCTATAAACAAAGGAATGATGGTCCTCATTTTTCTCTGCAAGAGAATAGGGAATATGGCTTCATTGAGGAAGGAAACAACTGAAGCAGTTGCTCTTACGGGTGGAAGCAGTACTGAAGTTTTTGTTTTTATATCTTACTATATATATATATATATATATATATATATATATATATATATATATATATATATATATATATATATATTTCCCAGATTTACGTTTGTTAACACTGATCATTTACGTACGCGAAGCATCGAGAGAGAGAGAGAGAGAGAGAGAGAGAGAGAGAGAGAGAGAATTCACAGAAAAATGTGTGGGATCAGTCACAAACAACACAAAAAAATCATTCCCAGGGAATAAAGCAGTATATTTCATTTCTTCTCTCTCTCTCTCTCTCTCTCTCTCTCTCTCTCTCTCTCTCCTCTCTCTCTCTATTATTTCGTTGCAATCAACGAAGTAAAATTTTTGGAAATCTTCTGTGTCTAATGAGAGGATTATTTTTTTAAAAATAAAATCTGATCTATAAAACATTGCAAAACGTATTTGTTTTTATCGCTTACAGAAATAATGTCTGACTTCTAAATTATTTGCAGTCACTCCGTGATTTCTGTTTAGTTTAAAAGGCGTTTGAAAGAGACTACTTCTCGTATGAAAATTTCATGTAACTACTTATAAAAGTGGTTGCATTTTCTACCATTTTATTATTCTGTTTGATCGTTCTAAATATCTTTCCTGGCTTTGAAATGAAAAAAAACTTCTTTTTTTTCAGATAATTTTCGAAAAGAGGTTTCTCTCGACGAGACACAAACAATTAGGTTTTTTTTCCAAGACGTCTGGGAAACCTGTCATTGAAACTGAGTCAGCAGGAAATGGGTCTAGAGTTTACAGTTCCTTTTTAATATCATTTTGTTGAAACCAGACTCCAGTTCAAATGCTGTTTTTCCACTTTTTTTTTTTTGACAGTTTCGTACACTTTTAGACATGTGTTGTTTTTCCTCATTTATTTTCTCCCAATACTTATGACTGATTATTTCTCCTCATAGTAAAGGGTATTTTCATTCACATAAATTGCAGTCATTAGCACATTCAGGATTATTAAATTCAATACCACCAAGAACTCATTATAGTCAATAGTACAATCAGGATACATAAATTCAGTACCACCAGGAACTCATTGTAGTCAATAGTACATTCAGGATAAATAAACTCAATACCAAGTATACATATTAATTAGGCTTCAATCGCTTCTGACAGATGTACTTTCAAATCATACGTAACTGTAGACAGAGTCAATATTCGCTATGAGAAAGTTTTCCAGTTGCGAAGAAAATCATTGTAAACAATTTTGTGTGATGGTTAAAGGCAGAGAGGACTTGTGTTAACCCTTGCAAGAAGAATATGCATAAAATTACAAGCGACTTTTAACCCACTGGAACGATTAAAGTTTGCGTTCGTGTTGTGAAAACACAAGTTCGAACAGCATTTCGGTCATGCAAACCCAATCTCTCGATCTAAATAAAAAAAAATTAAAAAAAAAGAGCTGAAAGGAGAGTGAGTAGACGTCTCGTTGCCGGCAACTCTCAATCCTTTGGCATAATCAAATTTGCCTTCACGTTTTCAAAACACTCGTTTTAGAGACATTCGGAAATGCAAACCCCGTTCAGGTCATCATCAGCCACCACATCCCACCTCCGTTTCCTCCCTAGCTGCTTATATGCGTTTGTGATAAAATGGGGCCTGTAAATTATATGACCTCAGTTGAAGGCAACATATTTATTGACTGTATCCGCAATCACCACGTAACGAACTCATTGTATTTGTGCCGACCTGACGAACGCACCATAAACACGATGATTTTATAGAGTCCTCAAGTCTACAATTCCAGTTAATGGCTTTCGATTTATAGATTCGAAAACGTCGCGTATGGAATTGAAGGGAGGAAGGCGTGTATGTCCTTTGATGTAGGATACGTACGCAGGTGCGTGATCTGCCTTACTACTAGCCGTGTTGGAGCATTGATTAATATATATATGTCGCATTAGAATCGGATACTGTAGATGGATTCATGGAACTTCTGTTGGCCTCCAGGCGCCATTTTGCTTGTAGTAAGAAAGGCTGTGATAAGAGCAGAGTATTTCTCGAGACTGTGCAAACAAGTTAATCGTAGCCTCGTTGAATAATTACTAAATAGCTTTTTTTTTCTTCTCTCTCTCTCATTTTTTATAATCTTTCAGTTATTTCTTTTAGATAAATACCATATCTTCAGAGTCCTGACCTCTAAGTCAATGGCACCCTGTGGACTTGTTCCATATGAAGAGGGTTCAGCTCCGGAATAATAATAATAATAATAAATAATAATAATAATAATAATAATAATAATAATAATAATAATAATAATAATAATAATATCCGACATAGTTTCAGGACTGTATTTTTTAACTAAATATCAGATGTCCCCAATTCATTTGAATAGTTTAGTAGCATGTATGTATGTATGTATGATGTATGTATGTATGTATGTATGTATACATGAATATACACACACATATATTAGGGCTGTTGCCTTGGTATAATAAGGCGCCCTGTGAGGTTATGTTAGACCTGCGATAATTTTACGCTAAGTCGGTTGGTTATGACTTCCATACTCATTGGAGTGTCTTGGGTTTTGATGATAACTTAAGAAGTCAGTATCTTCTTTGGTAATGACGACGGAGATCTTTCAAACTCATGATGATAATTTCTAAGTTCATTCAATCTTCTTTCTGATGTGAGGTTTCTAGTAGAAAACACGAAGTATAA
>NC_087200.1:10887754-10893317 GCF_015104395.2 Macrobrachium nipponense | reverse complement strand
AAATGTGTCCCTCAGGACTGGTGGAACATACATCCTGCCTATGTGAACTCTCGGTAGAGACTGATAGTTTCCAGCCCTGTGATTGGCTTGTCAACAGTCAATCAGGAGCGTCGTAAGGGCCTGGCCTAGACATCAGATGCACGGTCGATGTGAATCTACTATAGAATTTGCAGCTGCAGCTCTATCAATTATGTCATTCGTATCTTTGCTAGAGTAATTTTTCTTATAAGTAACCATTTTTTAAATTATAGAAGTGATGCACAACGAATATTACTAGAAATTTGTATAGCTGAATTGTTTATTGAAATATAGGTGACACAAGTTCAAGACGCTGAGAGCTAAAATGGCATAAAAACACGTTGCTAGAGTTTGCGATTATTCAAACCATTTTATTCCATGAAATGTTCTTCAGTATCAAAACATTTTTGCGATATTTTACTATTTTCTTTCCTATCTTTTCTTCCCTTTCTTCGGATTTATTACATTTTATACGTCACCATGATGGTGACTATAATACTTATATATTTTCTATATTAATTTCTCTTTTATTATTAACAGCAAAAAAAAAAAGAATAATAACTTTAATACCAATAAAATATAGTCTATTTTAGGTCTCAAATTGACGGACGCATCACAATTATAGCGTAATTTTATTACGTCTCACATATCAAGGTAGTTCTAAGATGATGTTGATAGACTGCGTGCAAAGGACAGCTATGCACTCATGCAGGAAGCTATATTGCACAATGCATGATGTTGTCATACCACAGCAATGTTGAAATTGGCTTTCTCTTGCGTCAGATTCTAAAAGCGTTGGTAGAAACTAGAATGAATGTCTAAAAATAAAAAATAAAAATAAAAAATAGCAAAATTCCATTAGCTTAGAAAATCTGAAACCTGAATGAATAAAAAAAAGATGGACAAAACCTTGCAGAAATGATTTTATACATAAAACGCTGAGATAAGTTTCACGCATCCATCATTAATGTCGTAATCCACCTGGTGATCATTCATTCGCGGATTTAATAAAGATGAAAATGATATGGTTTGGCTGTAGGATTTTCGCCCTTAGTGACGATGTTGTGTTTTGCAGGGAGGAGTGTATCCATTCTCATTCCTTTATCAATAAATTCCATTTTCATGAAAACACTCCTGTGCTTTCCAAAACCTTTTTCCTCTGAATGTTTGATGGTAATGTGAGAATCTTGTACGGTTAGTAAAGACTCTCTCTCTCTCTCTCTCTCTCTCTCTCTCTCTCTCTCTCTCTCTCTCTTGGTCTATACACTGATTTTTCGCATGATTTCATGGTATGGTGTCTTGTTTTGTTGTAAGAATTACGCAATTTAGTCTTAGATTATATTTTTATGGTAAATATTAATGTTGTTAACATTTTACGAATATTCCCGTTTCATACTATTTGCTAAATGTCAATGATTTTCATGCACTGGCTCAGTTTGTGTGTACGTATGTATGTGTGTGTTTATGTTGAGAGAGAGAGAGAGAGAGAGAGAGAGAGAGAGAGAAAGACTATTCTCTCGAGTTGAGCCTTATTGAGTTTTTTTTTTACTTATACACCGATGGGAAGAAGAACAGGAAGACAAAAAAAAAAAAAAAACGTAATAGATACAAGGAGCGATGCAAGTGTTGGAAAGCAGAGGCTTCAGCATATAGAAAACGAGAGAGTGCGTGTTGCACAGAGGTGAGTGGCGCAATGTGTGTAGAAGAGAATTCGACAGGTTTCCGATGAACATTAGTGTAGGATTAGTTTTCCATTTTATCATCATCCAACACGAAGTCTCTCTCTCTCTCTCTCTCTCTCTCTCTCTCTCTCTCTCTCTCTCTCTTTGAAATAACGTAATTTTCCATTGTATCATTATCATCCTGTGAGAAACCAACGACTTTTAAACCTCTCTCTCTCTCTCTCTCTCTCTCTCTCTCTCTCTCTCTCTCTCTCTCTCTTCTTGGAATAACAGGAAAATGAGATTTGAGAAAAAAGTTAAAGAGTTCTCTGCAGCAATTCAGGATTTAAACTTGCCAAACTAGTTTCGTCTCGACGATCCCCTTTGAAGACTTTGGCTAACTGCGACTGATTCTGTGACCTAGCAAAGAAATAACCTGATGCTGATAAGAATTCCCCCCACCCACGTCGCCACTTCGTAGGAGTTAAGGAGGCATTTCCTATTGACTGCCCTCCTGTATATGTATGTGTATACGTATACATATGCATGGTACATGTATTTATGTATATACTATGTAAATATACGTACACACACACACATCTATATATATATATATATATATATATATATATATATAGATGTGTGTGTGTATATATCATACATACATACACACACACACACACACACACACATATATATATATATATATATATATATATATATATATATATATATATATATATTATATATACATCTTCTTTCCCACCATTATCTCTACACTAAGGGGTTGGTTGCCTGATGCATCTTTCCTTGCTACATCAGGTACGGTTTATTATTTGGCGAAGGGGTTTTTACGACCGCATGCCCATGCTGTCATCGACCACAGTTATTGGCGGTGGGCCTAGCCTTTGACTAAAAAAGTCCACCTGCAAGGCAGCAGTTTCCACAGTCATTGGTGGTGGGCTTAGCCTTTGACTAAAAAGTCCACCTACAAGGCAGCAGTTTCCACAGTCATTGGTGGTGGGCCTGCCTTTGACTAAAAAGTCCACCTGTAAGGTAGCAGTTTCCACAGTTATTGGCAGTAGGCCTAGCCATTTACTAAAAAAAGTAAAGACTGCAAGGCAGCAGCTGTCGTTTTAGTTGCCTTTTACGACACACATGACCTACGGTGGTAGTATTCTTACACCCTTACCACACAGTTGATATATATATATAATATATAATATATATATATATATATATATATATATATATATAAAGGTTAAACTGCAGAGGAAAGTAAAACAATGGAGTGCTGTGAGATCTTTCTACCCAACGTTCTTCCCTTAGCAGACTGACATACATAAGAAAATGAGCATACAAGGAAGGGTTGTATAAATGACAGATAAGGATTATAAAAGGATATAAATCCATAGAATCCTACACCTGGAGAATCTGTAACCATCCCAAAAACGAAGGGTACAATTTAAGAGGTTTACAAAAAGATTAAGTCCATCTGCTCAGAAACGTGGACAAGACTTTAAAGGATTATACAGGGCAGCAACTGACACCATACACATTCTTTTTTTTACAATAAAACTTTTTTTGCAAAGGTAAACTTATTCACAGAGAAATATATTAAACATGCATATCCAATGAAAATATCTATAAGGCAACTAATTTATATTTAAGTCTGTGTTTGTATTTTTAAAGTCAATCTTAAACATGTTAAGTATACAAGGGTCTACATAATACAGGCCAGAAGTAACACTAAAATTACAATTGGAACTAAATTGTATATTGGCAGATTCTAAAAGATTTTGTGACAAGACATCTTTTGGTCTTGCAATTACTGAACTGCCGATCCAATTTATCCGGTGGTTGTTTTCACTTTAATGAGCAAATATTGCACTGGATGTTTGCCCAGAATTTTGACAGAATATTCATGCTCTTTAATTCTTAGCTCTAAATCCTTACTAGATTGGCCGATATAAAATGAGGGGCAGTCCAAGCAAGGAATTTCATATTTTATGCTGTTGCTTTCGCTGTTGCTTTCCTTAGGGCCATTTTTTATCGGCATTCCAAATTTTTGTGATTTAGCTTTATATGTATAAATATGCATACATACATACATATATATGATATATATATATATATATATATATATATATATATATATATGCACATATCTTATAGATAAAGCAGTGGACGGTCAGACTATGTATGTACGTATGCATATAGTCGCTATAGACGGCGAAACTACTGGACTGGGTCGAACCATGTATGTAGATTTTACAGGAATGGTTTTAGCTGGGTACTGTTTTGATCTGGATATCCGGCCTTGCTAACTTCTTTGTCATTCTTCGTAGAGAAGATAGAAAGAATTGTTTTGATAAAGGTTTTCACGAGGATTCCAGATATGGTCTTAATTTCCTTCTGCAATGAATAATACGGATGATATTATTAGGGGATGGCTTTTACTCAGGTACCATTTTGATCTGAATATCCGGCCATGCTAACTTATTTCATATTAGCTGTAGAGAAAAAGGAAAACATTAATCTTTGCCGTGCCACTAGCCGGCAGAGTGTATATAATATATATATATATATATATATATATATATATATATATATATATATATATATATATATATATATATATATATATATGTGTGTGTGTGTGTGTGTGTGTGTGTGTATACATGTATGCATACATACATATATACATACATACGTCTGATATTTAGTTAAAAAAATAACAGTCCTTTAACCGGGGAAAAATGATGCTGCTCCTTTGTAAGTAGATGCTCTGAAACTATGTCGGATTATTATTATTATTATTATTATTATTATTATTATTATTATTATTATTATTATTATTATTATTATTATTCCGGAGCTGAACCCTCTTCATATGGAACAAGTCCACAGGGTGCCATTGACTTAGAAGTCATGGACTCTGAAGATATGGTATTTATTTAAAAGAAATAACTGAAAGATTATAAAAAATGAGAGAGGGAGAAGAAAAAAAAAGCTATTTAGTAATTATTCAACGAGGCTACGATTAACTTGTTTGCACAGTCTCGAGAAATACTCCGCTCTTATCACAGCCTTTCTTACTACAAGCAAAATGGCGCCTGGAGGCCAACAGAAATTCCATGAATCCATCGACAGTATCCGATTCTAATTGGACATATATATATTAATCAATGCTCCAACACGGCTAGTAGTAAGGCAGATCACGCACCTGCGTATGTATCCTACATCAAAGGACATACACGCCTTCCTCCCTTCAATTCCGTACGCGACGTTTTCGAATCTATAAATCGAAAGCCATTAACTGGAATTGTAGACTGGAGGACTCTATAAAATCATCGTGTTTATGGTGCGTTCGTCAGGTCGGCAATAAATACAATGAGTTCGTTACGTGGTGATTGCGGATACAGTCAATAAATATGTTGCCTTCAACTGAGGTCATATAATTTTCAGGCCCCATTTTATCACAAACGCATATAAGCAGCTAGGGAGGAAACGGAGGTGGGATGTAGTGGCTGATGATGACCTGAACGGGGTTTGCATTTCCGAATGTCCCTAAAACGAGTGTTTTGAAAACGTGAAGGCAAATTTGATTATGGCAAAGGATTGAGAGTTGCCTGCAACGAGACGTCTACTCACTCTCCTTTCAGCTCTTTTTTTTTCATTTAGATCGAGAGATTGGGTTTGCATGACCGAAATGCTGTTCGAACTTGTGTTTTGACAACACGAATGCAAACTTTAATCGTTCCAGTGGGTTAAAAGTCGCTTGTAATTTTATGCATACTCTTCTTGCAAGGGTTAACAAAAATCCTCTCTGCCTTTAACCATCACATATATATATATATATATATATAATATATATATATATA
>NC_087200.1:10867754-10885254 GCF_015104395.2 Macrobrachium nipponense | reverse complement strand
ACTGCTTCCACCCGTAAGAGCAACTGCTTCAGTTGTTTCCTTTCTCAATGAAGCCATATTCCCTATTCTCTTGCAGAGAAAAATGAGGACCATCATTCCTTTGTTTATAGAACCGTGTCTGAGATAGTAATGGACCCAAGCTCTCCTTAGGAAGCTTTATTTTTTTATTTTTCTTTCTCTAAAACGTAGATATTTTTTCCAGACTTTTGTCTTGGAGGAAATTTTATGTCGTTCTATTTCTAAAACCTTTTCACAAAAACTTTTACGCCGTTTCTCCTGGATTTTCACGTTCTGTTAGAATACGATCCTTATGGTAAACTAACTTTCAGACCCCCCTTCCCAAATTTTATTTTTAAGAATAATCATACACTCTTGTCTTTGCTTTATGTCAGATGCTTTTTGCATGGTGAGTGTAGTTTCATGCATGATTTTGTTTGCTGAATCTAATTATTTATGCAACTTGAATTCCAGCAAGTATGTTGATTGAACAGGCTCCCGTGGGCTTGTTCCTTATGAATAGTATTCAATTTCTGAATAATAATAAAAGGATAATAATAATAATAATGGGCACAGTTTTCAGTGTCGAGAATGATGATAATTGTTGAGATCCACAGTAATATAGCATGTGAGAGTTGATGGTCTTTAATAAATATCAACAACTTTCGAACATTTTGCTAGGTTCATTTTCAGTCAGTCAAGGATGAACCAAACACAACGTTCGAAAGCTATTAATATTTATTAAAGACCATCAACTCTCACATGCTATATTATTGTGGACATGCAACCAATAATAATAATAATAATAATAATAATAATAATAATAATAATAATAATACCACACACATGGCTAATAGAATGCCTGAAAAATATATGGGCAGAGAAAAACACCATCCAGCTCCTCAAAAATTACAATGCGCAACTGGAATACAAATACTTACAAGCTCTGGAATAAGACTAGCAGAGGTTAATATCAGGAGAGGGATCTTCCAGGGCGACTCACTGTCCCCACTACTCTTGTAGTAGCCATGATTCCCATGACAAAAGTACTACAGAAGATGGATGCCGGGTACCAACTCAAGAAAAGAGGCAACAGAATCAACCAACTGATGTTCATTGACGACATCAAGCTGTATGGTAAGAGCATCAAGGAAATAGATACCCTATCCAGACTGTAAGGATTGTATCTGGGGACATCAGGATGGGAAGACTTTTGGAATAGAAAAAATGCGCCTTAGTCAACATACAAAAGCTAAAGTAACGAGAACTGAAGGGATAAAGCTACCAGATGGGAGCAACATCAAACACATAGATGAGACAGGATACAAATACCTGGGAATAATAGAAGGAGGGTATATAAAACACCAAGAGATGAAGGACACGATCAGGAAAGAATATATGCAGAGACTCAAGGCGATACTCAAGTCAAAACTCAACGCCGGAAATATGATAAAAGCCATAAACACAGGGCAGTGCCAGTAATCAGATACAGCGCAGGAATAGTGGAATAGACGAAGGCAGAACTCCGCAGCATAGATCAGAAAAACCAGGAAACATATGACAATACACAAAGCACTACACCCAAGAGCAAATACGGGACAGACTATACTAACACGAAAGGAAGGAGGGAGACTACTAAGTATAGAGGACTGCGTCAACATCGAGAACAGAGCACTGGGGGCAATATCTGAAAACCAGTGAAGACGAGTGCTAAAGAGTGCATGGGAAGAAGACTAATAAAAGTAGACGAAGACCCAGAAAATACAGACAGGAGAATGACAGACAGAACAGAGGACTGACACAACAAACCAATGCACGGACAATACATGAGACAGACTAAAGAACTAGCCAGCGATGACACATGGCAATGGCTACAGAGGGGAGAGCTAAAGAAGGAAACTGAAGGAATGATAACAGCGCACAAGATCAGGCCCTAAGAACCAGATATGTTCAAAGAAGCGATAGACGGAAATAACATCTCTCCCATATGTAGGAAGTGCAATACGAAAAATGAAACTATAAACCACATAGCAAGCGAATGCCCGGCACTTGCACAGAAAACCAGTACAAAAAGAGGCATGATTCAGTGGCAAAAGCCCTCCACTGGAGCCTGTGCAAGAAACATCAGCTACCTTGCAGTAATAAGTGGTACGAGCACCAACCTGAGGGAGTGATAGAAAACGATCACTCAAAGATCCTCTGGGACTATGGTATCAGAACGGATAGGGTGATACGTGAAACAAAAGACCAGACGTGACGTTGATTGACAAAGTCAGAAGAAAGTATCACTCATTGATGTCGCAATACCATGGGACACCAGAGTTGAAGAGAAAGAGAGGGAAAAAATGGATTAGTATCAAGATCTGAAAATAGAAATAAGAAGGATATGGATATGCCAGTGGAAATCGTACCCATAATCATAGGAGCACTAGGCACGATCCCAAGATCCCTGAAAAGGAATCTAGAAAAACTAGCGGCTGAAGTAGCTCCAGGACTCATGCAGAAGGAGTGGTGATCCTAGAAACGGCGCACATAGTAAGAAAAGTGATGGACTCCTAAGGAGGCAGGATGCAACCCGGAACCCCACACTATAAATACCACCCAGTCGAATTGGAGGACTGTGATAGAGCAAAAAAAAAAAAAAAAAAAAAAAGAAAAAAAATTAATAATAATAATAGGAACACTAGGCACGATCCCTAGATCCCTGAAAAGGAATCTAGAAAAACTTAGAGGCTGAAGTAGCTTCAGGACTCATGCAGAAGAGTGTGATCCTAGAAACGGCGCACATAGTAATAAAAGTGATGGACTCCTAAGGAGGCAGGATGCAACCCAGAACCCCACACTATAAATGCCACCCAGTCGAATTGGAGGACTGTGATAGAGCAAAAAAAAAAATAAATAAATAATAATAATAATAATAATAATAATAATAATAATAATAATAATAATAATAGTAAAACGAAAGGAAGGAGGGAGACGACTACTAAGTATAGAGGACTGCGTCAACATCGAGAACAGAGCACTGGGGCAATATCTGAAAACCAGTGAAGGCGAATGGCTAAAGAGTGCATGGGAAGAAGGACTAATAAAAGCAGACGAAGACCCACAAATATACGGAGACAGGAGAATGACATACAGACAGAGGACTGGCACAACAAACCAATGCACGGACAATACATGAGACAGACTAAAGAACTAGCCAGCGATGACACATGGCAATGGCTACAGAGGGGAGAGCTAAAGAAGGAAACTGAAGGAATGATAACAGCGGCACAAGATCAGGCCCTAAGAACCAGATATGTTCAAAGAACGACAGACGGAAATAACATCTCTCCCATATGTAGGAAGTGCAATACGAAAAATGAAACCATAAACCACATAGCAAGCGAATGCCCGGCACTTGCACAGAACCAGTACAAAAAGAGGCATGATTCAGTGGCAAAAGCCCTCCACTGGAGCCTGTGCAAGAAACATCAGCTACTTGCAATAATAAGTGGTACGAGCACCAACCTGAGTGGAGTGATATTGAAAAAACACCGATCACGCAAAAGATTCCTGGGACTATGTTATCAGAACGGATACGGTGATATGTACAAACAGACCAGACGTGACGTTGATTGACAAAGTCAAGAAGAAAGTATCACTCATTGATGTCGCAATACCATGGGACACCAGAGTTGAAGAGAAAGAGAGGGAAAAAACGGATAAGTATCAAGATCTGAAAATAGAAATAAGAAGGATATGGGATATGCCAGTAGAAATCGTACCCATGATCATAGGAGCACTAGGCACGATCCCAAGATCCCTGAAAAGGAATCTAGAAAAACTAGAGGCTGAAGTAGCTCCAGGACTCATGCAGAAGAGTGTGATCCTAGAAACGGCACACATAGTAAGAAAAGTGATGGACCTCCTAAGGAGCAGGATGCAACCCGGAACCCCACACTATAAATACCACCCAGTCGAATTGGAGGACTGTGATAGAGCAAAAAAAAAAAATAATAATAATAATAATAATAATAATAATAAAATAAATAATGTTTATGATGCATGATTTACATAGTACCGAGTGACTTCATAAACTCAATACATTTTTTCATGAGAATTTTAAGATTTTTTTCCCATAGGACAAGTACCAGTGTTACAAAATCTAGTGTTATTCTAAACACAAGAGGACATATTTGCTAAATGTCAAGATAAAAGAAATAGGATTAAATGTTGAGAAGACCAAAGGAATTTACATAGGACAGACAGACATTTGTGATGGGGATTCGTAGAGTTCTTAGTGTACCGCAGGAAATGACCGATAGATTGAGTGAAATGTTAATAAGTCTTACAGATTTCCTTTTCATTCGAAAAATAACAATTCTTTAAGGTAAATTGTATTTTTCCTAACTATAAAAACCTGAGGTCCTTTACATTAGGAATTACTTTCGACGTAGTCTGGAATTCGGTTGTTGAAGATGAATAGGGTAGTTAGGCAGCAACTGCTTGTCCCCCGGTAGTGCCACCGACTGGACGTAAACATTTAACCACTATGCTTGGGCCCAGGAACAGATTGAGGGGTGGCATGAGGTGGGCATAAGTATAAAGGACCTCAGGTTTGTATAGTTAGCAAAAATGCAATTTACTTTGAAAAAACTGTGATTTGTTCCTGCACGTTATACAAACACTCTGTCCTTTACATTAGGAAGACACTGATTGGAGGGAGGACTCTGATAGTCATGTGAACTGACTGGTGTTCGCCCAACCAAGATTCCCATCCCGGTCGTAAGAGCGAGGAGGAAATCTGGCCTCTGTCCAATTGGTCGGAGTATGGGAACTGCGTAACCAATGGCCAAACCTCTGGACCAATTCATAAGATTGAGGCAAGCGTGGCTTTTTATGAATAGCAAACAAGAACCTTATAGTTGGAAGCAAAAAGACAAAAATAGAAGTAATGGGTTTGCCTTATGCCAAGATCCTCTTCCCTCCTTGTTAGGGAAGGGACGGATACAATACATGCATCCATATCCTACTGAAAGGGTATAGAATGGAGCTCTGTAATATAGCTTACCTGCATCAGCTGCCCATTCCAGCGTGTGACGACCTTGACTCTCTGGGCCCGAAGGGGGAAAGAAGAATGAAAGGAGGAAGAGAAACCAGTCACTCTCCCATTCACACCTACATTCACACGGTTACACAACCTGAGATGGAACCTTGTCCAGTTAGAGGAGCTGGGTAAGCTACACAACTTGTTGAGCAGCCACCACGGGTCTCATGGAAAAAGTGTCCAATGACCTATGAGCTATATCCCAATGGTAGAAGGAAGTGAAGTTTGTTCTGGTTGGTCCAAACCTCTGCCTTCAATACCTGTGGAACCAACAGGTTCTTTCGGAACGCAAGGGTAGGACCAGTACCTCTGACTTAGTGGGCTCTCGGGCAAAAGGTACCAGTGTCATCCCTCCCTTCGGAGGAGTACGCTTTCCTGATCACCTTACAAAGCCAAAAAGAAAAAGTGTTCTTGGACACTTCTTTCTTGGTTACCCGGGTGCTAACGAAGAGGCGTTGACACTCAGGCCAGAGATGGCGAGTTCTCTTCAGATAGCGCCATACCACTGCAACGGGACAGAGTAGCATCTCATCTGGGTCATTCCCACAAAAGTCCTCTAGGACTCGAATCTAGCATCAGGGACCAAAGGATTCTGAGTCTTCGCTGTGAAGCTCACCTACTCTCTTCGCTGATCCCTGTCTGATGACTCTCACAGAGGCTCGAAAAGTTCAAGAGTCAGACTCCTTGAGACGAGAATCACATCCCACTCAGGGGGCCTGAGTTCCCTGGGTGGGCAAGACCTCTCAAAGCTCCTCATAAGGAGAGAAACTTCTGTAGAAGTGGGTATATCCACTCCGTGTTTTATATTTCTATTTTTGCCCACAAAATTTTAACCCCGATCTTTTACAAACGAATCTCTAATTAAGGTTGTTTCCTCTTCTGTTTCTGAGAGCATGGCAAATCTATTGGATGTGTTTATTCCTTCTGAGGGAAAAATGTGTTTTTGGCTATTATCACTATTCTTCTAACATTTGTCTTGCATTCACCACTTTTATCCTTGTAAGCTTCTTTCTTTGTACCTTGCCAAGTGCTTGTTTCTGTTTCATTTCTGGTTCTGGTCTTAAGCAATTGTTTTCTAATTTCCACTATACTCTCCTTTTTCTGCTATGTTGTTGTTCAATTCCTTTATTCCTCTCCCAAGGTCTAACACTTCTCTTCTTAGGTCTCCAATTTCCTTGTCCATCCTGTCCTCTCCTCTCTTGCCTTTGAGTTTATCCTTTGTCAGCTTCTTTGGTTCCTTTGATATTTCTTCTGCTTCCCTCCTCAGCTTAGCTATCTCCTGTTCTTGTTGACTTTACATCCGTTCTAACCGCCTTTCTACCACCTTGCCATCCTACTCTCTCTCTTATTTATTTCATCTTGTTACTACGAGGATTTCCTCCTGCTACATCTAAGAAAAAATAATAATGATAAAAAATAATGGTCTACGCACCAGTTATTAACACTGCATTTTGCAAATGTGTGCTTTAATTTTAACTTTTCTTGGGTCATCTCTGTGTCTTGGTTTCACTATTTCTACCTGAGCTTAATTCAATGTTCTTTCTAATATGATCAGATGAATAAGGGAAAAGGGGTTGGGGGCCAGGGTGGTTTGGTTGAGTATTCCCACAGCCGCTGCATCTGCCTATCATTGACAGTTTTCCATAGTTCTTCACCAGGATACCTTTTATCGCTGCCACACTAACATAAGGTCTCCCTGTTGTTAGACGATTCCAAACGTGTCTCAGCTTCCAACTCAGCAGCACAATTTGCTTAAGCAAATGATTTTTTGCCAGGAGTGAACAGCAGCACCCCTAAATTACTAAACATCCAACAGCTATGAGTAGCCAGAATCCTTTTACCTGCCTGTTTTTCCTCCACCCATGAAAATCCCCAAGGAATGACTTCAATGGCCAGACCAGTAGACCCCACGGTAGGAAGTTCCACAATCAATGGCACAGAAGCTCGTCTGGGGTTTTTAATTAGTAGGACTAAAACAAAGCTTTTAAGCTCTGCAACCTCAGGCAGTTTAGCCTTCACTCACAGGATAGTGGTTTCAGGGGTGGTCATTCATTACGCGAAGGAGTGAGCTTAGAGGGGCACAATAGCAACACTCCATTTCTGCATCCCCAGTTGCCTCAGGATCCCTCCAATCCTGGTCTTTGGAAACATGCAATCATCTTCCTCGCTTTCTTTAAAGAGGTTCCAAAGCCTCTGTTCTGACGCATGAGGTAGCTGTCAGATCTTATGTCTATGTATATATATATATATATATATATATATATATATATATATATATATATGTATATATATATATATGTATATATATATATATATATATATATATATATATATATATATATAATTATATATATATATATATGTTTATATGTATATATATATATATATATATATATATATATATATATATATATATATATATTATTCATTTATTTAATTTTCGTATTATTATTATTATTATTATTATTATTTTTTTTTTTTTTTTTTTCTCTATCACAGTCCTCCAATTCGACTGGGTGGTATTTATAGTGTGGGGTTCCGGGTTGCATCCTGCCTCCTTAGGAGTCCCATCACTTTTCTTACTATGTGTGCGTTTCTAGGATCACACTCTTCTGCATGAGTCCTGGAGCTACTTCAGCCGCTAGTTTTTCTAGATTCCTTTTCAGGGATCTTGGGATCGTGCCTAGTGCTCCTATGATTATGGGTACGATTTCCACTGGCATATCCCATATCCTTCTTATTTCTATTTTCAGATCTTGATACTTATCCGTTTTTTTCCCTCTCTTTCTCTTCAACTCTGGTGTCCCATGGTATTGCGACATCAATGAGTGATACTTTCTTCTTGACTTTGTCAATCAATGTCACGTCTGGTCTGTTTGCACATATCACCCTATCCGTTCTGATAGCATAGTCCCTGAGGATCTTTGAGTGATTGTTTTCTATCACTCCCTCAGGTTGGTGCTCGTACCACTTATTACTGCAAGGTAGCTGATGTTTCTTGCACAGGCTCCAGTGGAGGGCTTTTGCCACTGAATCATGCCTCTTTTTGTACTGGTTCTGTGCAAGTGCCGGGCATTCACTTGCTATGTGGTTAATGGTTTCATTTTTCGTATTGCACTTCCTACATATGGGAGAGATGTTATTTCCGTCTATCGTTCTTTGAACATATCTGGTTCTTAGGGCCTGATCTTGTGCGCTGTTATCATTCCTTCAGTTTCCTTCTTTAGCTCTCCCCTCTGTAGCCATTGCCAATTGTCATCGCTGGCTAGTTCTTTAGTCTGTCTATGTATTGTCGTGCATTGGTTTTGTTGTGCCAGTCCTCTGTTCTGTATGTTATTCTCCTTTCTCTGTATATTTCTGGGTCTTCGTCTACTTTTATTAGTCCTTCTTCCCATGCACTCTTTAGCCACTTGTCTTCACTGGTTTTCAGATATTGCCCCAGTGCTCTGTTCTCGATGTTGACGCAGTCCTCTATACTTAGTAGTCCTCCTCTCCCTCCTTCCTTTCGTGTTATGTAATAGTCTGTCCGTATTTGCTCTTGGGTGTAGTGCTTTGTGTATTGTCATATGTTTCCTGGTTTTCTGATCTATGCTGCAGAGTTCTGCCTTCGTCCATTCCACTATTCCTGCGCTGTATCTGATTACTGGCACTGCCCATGGTGTTTATGGCTTTATCATATTTCTGGCGTTGAGTTTTGACTTGAGTATCGCCTTGAGTCTTCTGCATATATTCTTTCCTGATCGTGTCCATTCATCTCTTGGTGTTTTATATATCCCCTCCTTCTATTATTCTCAGGTATTTGTATCCTGTCTCATCTATGTGTTTGATGTTGCTCCCATCTGGTAGCTTTATCCCTTCAGTTCTCGTTACTTTGCCTTTTTGTATGTTGACTAAGGCGCATTTTTCTATTCCAAACTCCATCCTGATGTCCCCAGATACAATCCTTACAGTCTGGATTAGGGTATCTATTTCCTTGATGCTCTTACCATACAGCTTGATGTCGTCCATGAACATCAGAGTTGGTACCCGGCATCCATCTTCTGTAGTACTTTTGTCATGGGAATCATGGCTACTACGAAAGAGTAGTGGGAAAGTGAGTCGCCCTGGAAGATCCCTCCTCCTGATATTAACCTCTGCTAGTCTTATTCCAGAGCTTGTAAGTATTGTATTCCAGTTGCGCATTGTATTTTTGAGGAAGCTGATGGTGTTTTCCTCTGCCCCATATATTTTCAGGCATTCTATTAGCCATGTGTGTGGTATCATGTCGAAGGCTTTCTCATAGTCTATCCATGCCATGCTTAGGTTGGTTTTCCTTCTCCTACTGTTCTTCATTACCATTTTGTCTATCAGAAGCTGGTCTTTTGTGCCCCTACACTTCCCTCTGCAGCCTTTCTGTTGGTGGGGGATGGTGTTTGTCTCCTCTAGGTAGTTGTATAGCCTTTCACTGATGATACCTGTTAGTAACTTCCACATTTTTGGTAGGCAGGTGATAGGCCTGTAGTTACTGGCTATATTTCCCTTACTCTTGTCTTTTTGTACTAAGGATGTTCTTCCTGTGGTCATCCATTTGGGTGCTTGGTGATTTGAGATACAATGCTGGAGTTGTTCTGCTATTCGTGGGTGTAGGGCCTTGAAGTTTTTCAGCCAGTATCCATGGACTTCATCGGGACCTGGGGCTTTCCAGTTTGGCATTTTCTTTAGTTGGTGTCTGACTGTGTGTGTCGTGATCTCTGTGAATCTTTGTTTTATTCTCCCTGTTTCTTCTTCCTTGACTTCCTGGAGCCATGTTGCATGTTTGTTGTGTGATACCTGATTGCTCCATATGTTTTCCTAGAGTCTCTTACTTGGTTCGGCTTCAGGAATTTCTGGGTGGTTGTCTTCCCCTCTTAGTTGGCTGTATAGTCTTTTCTGGTTGGTTCCGAATAGTTTGTTCTGTTGGTATCCCTTATTCCTGTTCATGTACCGTTGGATCTTATGTGCTTTAGCCTTAAGCCTCTGTTTTACATCTTCTATTGTGTTGTTTAGTCCACTCTCTTGCACTTTGTATTATTATTATTATTATTATTATTATTATTATTATTATTATTATTATTATTATTATTATTATTATTCTAGATGTAGCATGAGGAAATCCTCGCCATTACCAGATGAAATAAATCCGTGAGGGAGTGGGATGGCACGGTGGTAGAAAGGCGGTAAGAACAGATGTAAAGTAGAGGTTTTAAAAGAGGTCACAGCTAGGGGCTGAAGCGATGCTGCAAAAACCCTTAAGCGCTGCTTGCTGTGCACCGCAGAAGGTACACTGCAGGCGCTACTCCCCTTACAAAGAACTAGTAAATTTACCATATTTTTTGTAAGGTTGCTATGAAGATTGCCCACCTCAGAGAGAGAGAGAGAGAGACGAGAGAGAGAGACGAGAGAGAGAGAGAGAGCACCATTTTTTTTTTTTTTTATGAATAAACAGTCTCCCCTGGAATTTATTCCGAGAAATCCCGAGGGTGTTTTGGAATTCTTTCAACTTCCCGTTCCAAATTCCAAAGCATAACATATTTGTGAAAGTTCCTTTGAGACCAAAAAGCAAGCGATCGATCATTGACTTTTGTCATCTCTCTCTCAGGGTTCGAAAAAAGATCCCAGGCTAAAGTGAAGGATGATTGAAGATACTTCATTCACCTGGACGTGAAAAAAGGAACGGCAACGCATATATCTTTCAGAAGTTGTTCGTGCTTCAAAGAGGCAGAGGAGTATAGTTTAGGGCACAGAAGAGATTTTGAGGTTTTTACTGCTGTTGGAATTATGTGTACTAGCAATCATTATGTATACAGAAATTATGTATGAAAGTTCGTAAAGTAACTAAGTCTGCGGGCATAACCAGCCTCGTTTCGCAAGCAGAACCAGCTACGTTTTAGGAAATCCCTTCTCACCCCCCACCCCTTTCGGAGAGGGGAAGGTAGGATGAAACCCCATTATAAACGATGTTAGGGGTCCCCACCATAACCCTGCCAAGTTTCATGCCCATCGGACCAGCCGTTTGGTCGTGATTGAATGACAGACGGACGGTATTAGTATAAATAACACAGTATTTCAGATGCTTGTATCTTTAGGTACTAGAGATGTGTTTAAAATTAATCTCTACTTTTATGTGGGTGTTTCAAGATCTGATCTTCACTCATCTTTTACAGCGGAGAAAACATTTTGAAATCAACAAATTCTCATACGTTCTTCGAACAAGACCAGATTTACCGTCTTTGTCTGGAGTAGCAAGAAAACAGGACTACCGACAAGTTAGACAGTTTCGCCATATTTTCCAAAATTCTGCAGTAATTCAGGATTTAAACTCGCCAAACAAGCTTACACAGTACCGACGGTGTCAGTCACAGACTCTTTAGCTGTTGCCTGTGAATAAATCTGTTTCCGGCAGCAGAATAAAAAAGGTCTTTGATAAAAATGCTTTGTGTCGCAGATGTTACAGCTTTTGTAAAGTTAAGAAACGTAAATTCTTTTTGTAAATGTATCCTACTTCTTAAATCTATGATTGATTAATCAAAAGTGATTTATGATCAGAGAAGAAAATATCTGTGTTGGAAATGTTTTCTTTAGAAGTTCCTCCCTTTCATTATTGATAAAGCAAGAGAATAGGATCTATGTGTATATCAAATTCGTATTCTATAAGCAACAATTATATTTGCTCGACGATGCTATAATTAATTTTATCTATATTATCTTTGAAGAAACACATAACTTTTCATATGCTTTAGCATTGCTAAGTATGATTGCATCCATTCTCATGCTGTCTATATTGGCCAATGTTAAACAGTGAAACAGGTTGCTAGCCATATATATGTATGTATATATATATATATATATATATATATATATATATATATGTATATATATATATAATATATATATATATATATATCCTATAGAGCATATCTCTATTAAATATCCACTGTCGATATGTTTGGGCTTCAATCTGATTACCCGATTTGACCGAGGCTTCTATCTGGCTTCTCTCTGGCATCCGATTGGTCTATATTGGCCAATGTTAAACAGTGAAACAGATTACTAACCATATATATGTGTTTATATATATATATATATATATATATATATATATATATATATATATATTCCCCATTCCCCATAGAGCAGATCTCAATTAAATTTCCACTGTTGATACCTTTGGGGCTTCTATCTGATTACCTGATTTTGAACGAGGTTTCTATTTGGCTTCTCTCTGGCATCTGATTGGTCGAGGAATTTAAATTGTAACCTCTCGTGTAGGTAACGAGCAAATTGAGTTTCCTCGAATCTCAATTACCCGATTACCAATGAGGCTTCTATCTGGCATATGATTGGTCGGTGAATTTACATAGAGACACAATTAGCTGATTACGATCGAGGCTTCTATCTGGCATCGGATTGGTCGGTGATTAAATAGTTCCACGATTAGCCTTACTGAAGAACCTCAGTGGCATGATCGGTATGGCCTTGGCCTGCCACCTCGGTAGCCGCAAGTTCGATTCTCGGGCATTCCACTGAGGGGTGAGAGATGTGTATTTCTGGTGACAGAAGTTCACTCACGACGTGGTTCGGAAGTCACGTAAAGACGTTGGTGCCGTTGCTGAAGAACCGCTGGTTCCATGCAATGTAAAAACACCATACAAACAAACAAACAATTAGCCTTAATGAGGTCGGGTGGGGATTTCCACCGTCAGCTGAAAAGAATAAACTCAAACAAATGAATGAGGGATGGTTCGTTTAAGAGAACACTATAAAATCTTTATATTATTGCACCTTTTTATATCAGTTAAATCCTTTACGTGAACAGATTATATCGTAAAGTCTAGTTCCAGTAAATCAAGGTTATGTCAGTTTAGCAGCAGATGAAAATGGACATTCATAACTAATAAGATATTAAGAGATGGGTTGCATTTCTCAAAATATCTGGTTCGAAATGCTTTAACTCCGTGACCGAAACTGAATCATTTAATCGGTCTTATAGATTGATGGAGATTTTGAACGTGTTAGGATTTTCGACTTATTTCTTAGCTTTGAAAAGAAATGTAAAATGAAACCGATTTTTTTTCCCCTACGAGTTTCCAATGATTTTAACTGTGATTGATGTGAACCTTTCAGAATCTTAAGGTTTTATTAGTATGATGTCATAATGTACAAATTCAAACGCCTAAGTGATGTGACCGGTATGGTCTTGGCCTGCCACCACCTCGGTGGCCGCGAGTTCGATCCTCGGGCATTCCATTGAGGGGTCAGAGATGTGTATTTCTGGAGATAGAAGTTCACTCTCGACGTGGTTTGGAAGTCACGTAAAGCCGTAAGTTGGTCCCTTTGCTGAATAACCACTATTTCCATGCAACGTAAAATCACCATGGAAACAAACAAACAATGTACAAAGTAATTCTCTGGAAGCGAAATGCTTAAATGATGATAACTGGAGTGACGATGGACAAGAAATTAAATTAAATTCATAAGAGTCTAGCGATGTCTTATGTGCAAAAAGTGAAAAGTCAAACCAAAGAAATAAAAAATAATAATAATGCATAAGATCTATGAGCATTTATATGCACGAAGCTCTTGTCAATGACGATGTATGGATACAGAAGTAATTATAATTTATAGATTGTATGAACTGATGACTCTAATTGTCAGGCAGGTTATTGGCTATTGCATCAGAACTAATCTTTAATTGGCCCGGAAACCTTTAAGAAACATTGGCTAAATGTATGGAAAATAAAAATGACGCTTTGTATCGAAACTTAAATAACGTATATATATACTATATATATATATATATATATATATATATATATATATATATATATATATATCTCAATACACATTTTTCATCAAAGGAAATTTTTAACCTTAAAATGAAAGAAATCGTTGCTTTTAGTCTCGTAACTGACTACTTACACTAAAGCAGACATGGCTGATTTTTGCATAATTTATAAATATATATAATTTTCGTGGAAAAAAAAAAACACTTCCTTTAAAACAAAACATGAACGAGAGGAAATTCGTGGAATTACTCTACAAAAACAGATCATTGTTCTCAGGGGAAAAATATGTGTAAAAATGGAGCAGCAATTCCTTATCATAACATTTTTTGAAATCAGGTTTGATATCTATAAAAAAAAACGATTTTTAGCCATTTTTCATCATTCTATGATAAAAAATAATACAGGGTACCTCTCTCCGTCCCTATCCCTCCCTCCCTGGGATTGTTAAATCACGTTTTATCATTCATTCTTTATGCCAAAAGATGATCACTGATTTTGTTCGATTTTAAAATATTTGATCCTAACGATTCGTTGTATAAATGAACTACTGGAGAGACAGGAGAGAGAGAGAGAGAGAGAGAGAGAGAGAGAGAGAGAGAGTTACAAGGAGTTACAAGGATTAGGATGTCTCAAAGACATTTTAATCCATCCTCAGAGGAGACATCGTGTTCTCACTTATCTCTAAGAGCAGGTTTTACTGTTCATTCACAGTGGCCTCCTAATGATTTTGTCTAGTTTTCTTTTATACTCTTCCACACTGTTCTTGTTTACAACTTCTGGTGGCAGTTTATTCCACGTGTCACATATCTTGTATGTAAAGAAGTTCCCATAATAGGATGTGTTGTATCTCTTCATCTCTAGCTTCCATCTATTATTTCTTGTCTGGTTTTCGTTTAACGTAAATAGCTTACTGTCTACATTTGTTATGTCTTTCAGTATTTTAAATGTTTCTATTAGTTGTCCTCACAATCGTCGTGTTTCTAAGTCATACATGTTCAGGCTCTCTAGTCTTCTTCGGTGACCTATTTGCCTGGTGGATGGAATTAACTTTGTGACTCTTGCTTGTGCCCCTTCTAATCTATTTGTGTCCTTTCTTAGTGTTGGAGAGAGAGAGAGAGAGAGAGAGAGAGAGAGAGAGGAGAAAAAATATTACTGTATAAACGAACTGGCAGAAAAGTAGGACATCAGAGGGGGAGAGAGAGAGAGAGAGAGAGAGAGAGAGAGAGAGAGAGAGAGAGAGAGAGAGCAAAGGGGGGAGACTAAGAAAGTGATATATATGGACAGAATTAAAGAAAAGGCTTAAACACTGTTCCATTTCCTTGTAACTTCATTCTTTTACCGTGTCATTTGTTCCCTGTTTTATAACGACGCTAATTCGTTGTGAAGGGAAAGTCTGACAAACGGGATGACAGCTGAGACAAAGGTTTGAGACAACCCAGGAAAATTATGGATTGATCTTTGACAAAGGCAATGGCGTTTGCCATCCACGGAGTCTTGTAACTGCCGGTATTCCCCGACATTTTTTTCCACGGGTATCTTTTCCATCAAATCTCTCTCTCTCTCTCTCTCTCTCTCTCTCTCTCTCTGTGTGTGTGTGTGTGGTTGTGTGTGAAGGGTTCTGTAACTAATGGGATAGATCTATTTTCCATGGGTATTTTTTCGATCAGAGGCCCCCCTCTCTCTCTCTCTCTCTCTCTCTCTCTCTCTCTCTCTCTCTCTCTCTCTCTCTGTGTGTGTGTGTGTGTGTGTGTGTGTGCGTGAAGGGTTCTGTAACAGATGGGTTAGTCCTCCTATTTTTCATGGGTATCTTTTCAATCAGAGCCCCCCACCCCTCTCTCTCTCTCTCTCTCTCTCTCTCTCTCTCTCTCTCTCTCTCTCTCTCCAATGCGTGGGCAACGTTTTTTGAAGAATGGGACGATGGCTTAAGGGGTAATGGGTTCCCCGAATTGTCTGTGACAAATTGATCTGGCAAAAGTGTATCTCTCTCTCTCTCTCTCTCTCTCTCTCTCTCTTTCTCTCGAATATTGCAATATGATATGGTAACCACACTACCAAAAGAATATTGCACAAGTAGAGAGTGTACACAGGTCCTTTACAGCTAGAATAGGAGAAGTTAAGGATCTTGACTACTGGGAAAGACTACAATTTTTAAAATTATATAGTCTGGAAAGAAGAAGAGAGCGCTACATCATAATACAGGCATGGAAACAGATAGAAGGAATTGCCAAAAACATCATGGAGCTAAAAATATCAGGAAGAGCAATCAGAGGTAGATTAATAATGCCCAAAACTCTACCAGGGAAACTAAGGAAAGCACACAGGACATTAATCCACCACTCACCAGCATCGACAATGCAGCTTCTATTCAATGCGTTGCCAGCTCATCTGAGGAATATATCAGGATTGAGCGTAGATGTGTTTAAGAATAAGCTCGACAAATATTTAAGCTGCATCCCAGACCATCCAAGATTGGAAGATGCAAAATATACCGGAAGATGCATTAGCAATTCTGTGGTTGACATTAGAGATGCCTCACACTGAGGGACCTGGGGAAACCCGAACAACCTGTAAGGTCTGTAAGGTCTGTATAACCTCTCTCTTGAGAGAGAATATTGAGAACGGACCTTGCTTTTCTCTAAGGCTTTCGGTTGTTTTAAAGTAGCAAGAGATGATGCCTTCGTACTATTGTAAGGATTACAAGATAAAAGTTAACTCCCATAAGAACTAAGGACATCTTATGTCAATCACGTCTTCAGAGGTTGAACACACGCGGGAGGTCTTTTCAAAAGGTTTTAGACAGCATTATTATTATTATTATTATTATTATTATTATTATTATTATTATTATTATTATTATTATTATTATTGTACTTAGGAAGTAAACCCTCTATCTCGAGCATACTTTATTGAAAGTAATGGCTACTTCAGCAGCGTTACACTTCCAGAGATTCTTCTCTATTTTCCGAATAGCGGCTTTTTCCGTGCTAATTAAACAGGCTAGTAGAGCGCCCATAGAGGTCATGATCAAATACAGGGTCAACCCTGTATTTGATTATGACCTCTATAGGCACTTTACTAGCCTGTTTAAGTAGCACGGAAAAAGCCGCTACTCGGAAAATAGAGAAGAATCTCTACAAGTGTAACGCTGCTGAAGTAGCCATTACTTTCAATAAAGTATATTATTATTGTTATTATTATTATTATTATTATTATTATTATTATTATATATTATTATTATTATTATTGTTATTTAGAAGATCAACCCTCCTCATATGGAACAAGCACCCAGTGAGGTCATTGACTTTAAATTCAAGCTTCCAAAGACTATGGTGTTCAATAGAAAGAAGTAACAGAAAGTAATAGTAAAATACAGAAAGAACATATCACTATCAATAAAAAAAAAGAAGAAAATAAATATAAGAGATGTAAGTTATTTGTTAAAATGCAAGGACTTTATTGGGGTAGTAATGCATTGAATGTAAGTCAGCGGAGAGGAGGTTAGAGATGTTAAGGATGATCGAATTGCATTTCAGGTGCCAGAGTAAAGAAATAGTATGAAAAATGGAGGATGGGCGAAAAAAAAACGTGTATTCGAGGTGGATTAGTTTTG
>NC_087200.1:10859949-10862449 GCF_015104395.2 Macrobrachium nipponense | reverse complement strand
ATGGGCCACAGATAGGGCCTGAAAGTACTTGAGTGTGGAGTGAAATTAAATGTAAATACTTAGAAGTAAACAAGTTACAAAGTGATTTTGTAGGTTTCTTTTTCAATAATGGTAATATTAAGGCCATAGTAAGATAAATTGTACCTTTATCTAAATTAAACAGTGGCTTAATCAACTTGAAATTACTCTTACATCAACCGTGCATCTGATGTCTAGGCCAGTCCCATACGACGCTCCTGATTATCTGTTGATAAGCCAATCACAGGGCTGGAAACTCTCAATTTCTCTCGAGAGAGTTCACATAGGCAGGATATACGTTCCACCTCTCCCGAGGAATACTTTTGAAAGCCGTATCCCTCAGGAGAGATGGAACATACATCCTGCCTGTGTGAGCTCTCGAGAGAGACTGAGAGTTTCCAGCCCTGCGATTGGGTTGCCATCAGCTAATCAGGAGCGTCGTAAGAGACTGGCCTAGACATTAGATGCACGATTGATATGAATCTACTCTAGCTAAATGATCTCAGTCTTCTTCTACTCATCTTACCTGTCAGCTAAAGAGAAAAAAAACTTTATTGACCTATAAGCTCTTGTTGTCGTGTGTACTGGCATTGCATTGGGAAAACAACCTTAACAATCTTATCCCAATTATGTTTGTATAGATTCTTGCAACATGACTTTCGTATCTTCTGTGAATAGCAGTGAGCCACAGTGGCTGTTGACCATTGTACAGATCGACCTTTATTCTAGTTTAATTCAGCTATAATTCTCCGTAGTGGGCTAGGGTCGGCAGTGCAACTCACTCAGTGAACTGTATAAACATTGCATGAGGTTCTTTGCAACGTCTCTTTGGCCCCTAGCTGCAAACCCTTTCATTCCTTTGACGGTACCTCCGTTCATATTCTCTTTCTTCCATCTTACCCTCCACCTTCTCTTGACAATTGTTTCATAGCGCAACTGCTTTGAGGTTATCCTCCTGTTACACCTTTCAAAAAAACCTTTCCACTCTCAGTTCCTCTTTCAGCGCTGAATGACCTCATCATAGGTCGCAGTTCTTGGCCTTTTGTCTTAGATTTTATATCCCATTCCATTTCATAACTTTCAATCGGAAAATTGCTCATGATGTTTGCTCATAAAGCTGCATCTGCTCAAGAGATACCTGTTTAAATGATGAATCCATATTTCGTCAACCTAAAAAAAACAAAATCCTCACTTTTTAAAAGAACCTCCCACTGGGTCATCTGGTTTCCAGAGTATTGTAGGATTCGTCGCATCCTGAATTGGGCAACAACCTGTCGTTTTATGGACGCGACAATTGGGCCCATTGTGTCTCGCCCTCTACAGGCGTATCACTCCCAAAATTGGCTTTATTGCCGGTGATTTGTCCCTCGTTGTAAAACGGGTTAGTTAGCAGCGGTATAAAAACGAGCTGGGAAAGGGAGCACACCTCTAGTTAAGGGACCGTTTTGTTGGCCTGTGATTTTGCTACTCCGGTGCAGGTGATCCTGTCGTCTAGTGAATCGTGACTCCAAAAGGGATCTACTGCCAAGAGATAGGGTTTTGCACGTAAGGTTACATAGAACACTGCCTCGTGCTGCTATAACAATGAAATATTATTCCACCTAACAGCTCCAGTAACCGATCTCTTCTTTCTGTGTTTCCAATTACCTTCTGCGACTTCTTTCAAATGAACATGTCCTTTGGAAGCTTGAATTTCGAGTCCGTAGCCCCTGTGGTGGGCTTGTTCCATATGGATAGGGTTCATCTTCCGAATAATAATAATAATAATAATAATAATGGCAGAAGAAGAGTTATTCAATCTTATCTAACAACTTCAAGATTACAACTGTGATAACCAAAACGCCGTTTATAAGTGAGGATGATTTGCTGTTTGTCTGTTGTCTAACTATATAAATACGCCTTGGGCAAGCGGAAATCCTAACAGGTAAAGTGATATTCTTCATTTCGACGTGAAAAGTGGAAATCTAAAAGTAGTATCATACAATTGATTTGCAAACGCCTACGTATGTTTTTTTTCTCTTCTTCTTCTTCTTCTTATTTTGAATGTAGAGGGCCAACTTTGAGATATCGAATGCTGTACACCAGTCACACCTTCATATCGTAATTTTCATGTTAAACCTTTCCCATGTATACATGCTTTCCGTAAGTGCACCCCACGTGGTGCACTGTAGGCATTACTTAAGGTTCTTTGCAGCATCCCTTTGTCCCCTAGCTGCAACCTTTTTCACTCCTTTTACTGTACCTCCGCTCATATTCTCTCTTCCATCTTACTTTCCAGACATTAGTATCAACGTCCTTTTAAGCGCTGAATGACCTTACAGCGCTTGGCCTTTGGGCTAAATTCTATATATTCTAATATTACAATAATTTACACGCATTTGGGGAAGTTTCTCTGTCTCAGACTTTTCTGATGGTGTTACTTTCAAAATATAATAGGATCGTTTAACCCCAATCGATACATTTCTTAAGTAGTCGCGATCAT
>NC_087200.1:10844949-10857449 GCF_015104395.2 Macrobrachium nipponense | reverse complement strand
GATAAATGAACGAAACCCCACGAAAAAGGGCGTAGCATTAACTGGAAAAAAAACACACATATAAGTCCTCGAAACTCCTGAGAGACAGAGAGAGAGAGAGATTCCGCCTCCCCTCGTGGCTCGAACGTTATCGTCCATCATCTCGTTTTAATTTGACCCTCGAGGCTCCGAGAGCATAAGTCTTTTTGATGTGATTCCCTCCGAGATCCGCTAATTAAGTGGCCTGGGAAACGCCTCTTTCCTTTGGAAGAGAGAAACGTCTGCGTGGTTCGTCTCATTAATTAGAATACGAGACTTAGATTTGATTGAGGCTGTTGTCAAACATGCCAACAACTTCATGCACACACACACACACACGCAAACGCACACGCACATTACAAACCTGTTGACACGAAGTGCACGACTTTTTTTTTTCTCGTTCTAATCAGTGCTTCATACAGTTATTCAGAATTTGGGCAAACATGCGTTCTTCACATAGGCCTCTTAACTTGTTTTGTTTTGGGGGATTGTTCAGAACGTTGTTTTACCTATGCCTCTGCAACTCTATCGAAGAGAAACACTTTGTTGTTGTTGTTGTTGTGATTCAAACGATAGCTTATAGGTTACGAGACGATTTAGCTCTCTGTCAGGCTCTCTTTGTAGAAGTATATGTATAAAAAATCTGGTGATGTCCATTACAGGGATACATTCAAGCCTAACCTTCTTTAACTAAATCTAGGTCTATTAACTGAGAGAGAGAGAGAGAGAGAGAGAGAGAGAGAGAGATATGGTTTATAATCTACATGCCCTAGGGTCACATTGGGAAACAGTCATCATATACCTTTTCAACTAAAAACCAAACCAATCCAAAGATATTGCCTCCAAGGCTTGAGTCAGTGTGGGCGCGAGCAAGCCACAGCGGGCCAACCTCCTAAGAAATGATTTCTTATCCCCAGAACTTTCCTGGTCTCATTCAGAAGTTGGTCAGTTCTTGGCCAGTCACGAGTCCCACCTCTGGTGAGGTTTTCGTAAGCCTCCACGCAAAACTTTCCGCGAAATCTTGCCAAGAGACGTAATTAAACAAATCACCTCGGCCTTCTTTGGTAAAATTAATAAAATATGATAATGTTAATTAGAGTCATAACCATCCAAAGTAATTAGGTGAATCTTAAGTGCATGGGTCAGAAACGTGTGTTATTATTATTATTGTTATTGTTATTTTTTTTTCCAAAGACGAATCCTATTCATATGGCACCAGCACACCAAAGAGGCCATCGACTTGAAATTCAAGCGTCCAAAGAATATGGTGTTTATGAGAAAGAAGTAAGAGGAAGTGAAGGAAGCAAAAAAGGAGAAGAAAATAATTCAATAAAAAGAGAAAAATGTAACCAGAGGAGATTTGTATTCAGTTAGTAATATTGCACTGCATCTCCGCTTGAATTTTTGACGTTCCAATTGCACGACATCCTCAGGGAGGCTGTTCCAGATTACTTAACTATTGGAGAGTTAAAGTAATTCCCATAGTCCTGCTTGAGAACGACCAGTACTGCTCGTCTACTGAGTTCAGACCCTTGTACAAAAGACGAGATGTTACGTTGCACAGATTGGATCCCATATCATGTAAAAGATTAATCCCTGTTTTCAAGAGATTAGACCAACAACTTTCTTATTTATCAGCAGCCCTATCAGAAGAGAGGAGGCAAGTTCCCTTAATTATTCAGAAAGTTGTTATATATATATATATGTATATATATATATATATATACGTATATGAATATACATATATATATATATATATGCATAGTATATATACATAATTATATTATATAAATATTATATATATATGTGTGTGTGTGTGTGTGTGTTGTGCATAAGTATACTAGTCACCACTTATCTTTTCCTCTTTGACTTTCTCCTCTACAGTTCAGAAAAGTCCCGAAATGTTAAACGCCAGTCTCCGATTCTATTTACACTTCCTCATTGTACGAGAAATGTTGATTAACAAGCAAAGAAGCAAAGACAACGTTCCCTTTCACTTTGAACGACTTGAAGCTCTCCAGGAATCTCTCTCTCTCTCTCTCTCTCTCTCTCTCTCTGTCTCTCTCTCTCCGCGGGGGAGCGTTACACCTTTTTCTCCCTTACCAAACATTGCAAGGTAAACAAGGAACCTTTTCCCAGAAGTTTTGTAATATTCCTCCCCTTCAGCACGTGTGTACCATAAAAAAAACACATAGTTAGTATACATACATATGTACTATACTATGTACTACCACATTGTTTGAGTTTGTCTCTATGGGATGATTCCTAAATAGTGAGGAAGAGATAAAATCGTATTTAAAGTACGTATATTTGAGGGGCTCTAATTTTGAGGAACGTACGACATCCTATTGGTGTCACTTGAGGTCTTGTGGCGGAATCTTGACGAAGATTGTGTCCTTTTCCAATATAAACTTCCTCGTCCATCCGACAGCCACCAGAAGGTCGTCAAAGCTGGAATAGGTATCTTGATGTGAACCTCTGGACTCAGGCCATCTAAAAAAAAAAATCCAACACGTGTCATTCTATTCTATTTTTTATTTTGGTTATTTTTCTAAATCTTATTTTATCTTATTTCATTTTATTTCTTTTTATAATTCACTTACAGTTCTAGCTCTTTACTCATTATTTTATTTATTTATATTTTCTTTTTTAATACGTGATCTCTTCTTTCTGTACTTTTCTTTATTTCCTGTTTCTGTCTAATGAACGCCATGATATTCCTCGGAAGATTGAATTTCAAGTCAGTGGTCCCTGTTGTGGGCTTGTTCCATATGAATAGGGTCCGTCTTCTGAATGATAGTAATTATAATAATAATAATATTAATAATAAAATTTCTTTCTAATGAGCATCACATTCTTCGAAGGCTACAGCATCAAGCTAATGGCCGTAGTGGGCTTGTGCAATAATAATAATAATAATAATATAATAATAATAATAATAATAATAATAATAATAATAATAAGAAGAAGAAGAAGAAGAAGACGACAGGGAGGATGAGGTATCAAACAACGACACACGAAGAAACACCGACGAAGTAACAGAGAGGACGGAATGGGTAGAAAAGATTAGACAATGGATGGAGCCAGATACAGAGAGAACAAAGATCCCCTCCATGAAAGCCTACAACACCAAGAAATTAAGAGAGAAAACAAGTGAGGTCAATGAAATAATGGTCATAATACACACCACCAGTATCACAGAAACAAATAACTTGGTATATGGCAGGAGCAAGATTAGTAGCAGAACTGATGGGGATTCGAACACAAACACCACCAGCACAACCAACCCAACAGAAACCAAAACAGTAACCCCTGGAAAAGGCGCACCTGGAAAAGCAAATCATGGTAATGAGATCTGACTTGAGTAAACTGAAAGAGATGGCAGAAAAAAGGCTAAGAAGCAAGAAACAAGGGAGGAAACTCAACGAGAAATACAAAGTACAAGAGAGAGGACTAAAACAACTACAATAGAAGGATGTTACAAAACCAGAGGCTTAAGGCCCAAAGCACATAAAGATACAACGGTACATGAACAGGAATAAGGGATACCAACAGAACAAACTATTCGGAACCAACCAGAAAAGACTATACAGCCAACTAAGAGGGGGACGACAACCACCCAGAAATTCCTGAAGCCGAACCAAGTAAGAGACTCTGGGAAAACATATGGAGTAATCCGGTATCACAACAAACATGCAACATGGCTCCAGGAAGTCAAGGAAGAAGAAACAGGGAGAATAAAACAAAGATTCACAGACATCACGACAGACACAGTCAGACACCAACTAAAGAAAATGCCAAACTGGAAAGCCCCAGGTCCCGATGAAGTCCATGGATACTGGCTCAAAAACTTCAAGGCCCTACTCCCACGAATAGCAGAACAACTCCAGCATTGTATCTCAAATCACCATGCACCCAAATGGATGACTACAGGAAGAACATCCTTAGTACAAAAAGACAAGAGTAAGGGAAATATAGCCAGTAACTACAGGCCTATCACCTGCCTACCAATAATTTGGAAGTTACTAACAGGTATCATCAGTGAAAGGCTATACAATTACCTAGAGGAGACAAAAAACACCATCCCCCACCAACAGAAAGGCCGCAGAAGGAAGTGTAGGGGCACAAAAGACCAGCTCCTGATAGACAAAATGGTAATGAAGAACAGTAGGAGAAGGAAAACCAACCTAAGCATGGCATGGATAGACTATAAGAAAGCCTTCGACATGATACCACACATGGCTATTAGAATGGCTGAAAATATATGGGGCAGAGGAAAACACCATCAGCTTCCTCAAAAATACAATGCACAATGGAATACAATACTTACAAGCTCTGGAATAAGACTAGCAGAGGTTAATATCAGGAGAGGGATCTTCCAGGGCGACTCACTGTCCCCACTACTCTTCGTATAGCCATGATTCCCATGACAAAAGTACTACAGAAGATGATGCCGGGGTACCAACTCAAGAAAAGAGGCAACAGAATCAACCATCTGATGTTCATGGACGATATCAAGCTGTATGGTAAGAGCATCAAGGAAATAGATACCCTAATCCAGACTGTAAGGATTGTATATGGGGACATCAGGATGGAGTTTGGAATAGAAAAATGCGCCTTAGTCAACATACAAAAAGGCAAAGTAACGAGAACTGAAGGGATAAAGCTACCAGATGGGAGCAACATCAAACACATAGATGAGACAGGATACAAATACCTGGGAATAATGGAAGGAGGGGATATAAACACCAAGAGATGAAGGACACGATCAGGAAAGAATATATGCAGATACTCAAGGCGATACTTAAATCAAAACTCAACGCCGGAAATATGATCAAAGCCATAAACACATGGCAGTGCCAGTAATCAGATACAGCGCAGGAATAGTGGAATGGACGAAGGCAGAACTCCGCAGCATAGATCAGAAAACCAGGAAACAAATGACAATACACAAAGCACTACACCCAAGAGCAAATACGGACAGACTATACATAACACGAAAGGAAGGAGGGAGAGGACTACTAAGTATAGAGGACTGCGTCAAACATCGAGAACAGGCAGCACTGGGGCAATGTCTGAAAACCAGTGAAGACGAGTGGCTATAAGAGTGCATGGGAAGAAGGACTAATAAAAAAGTAGACGAAGACCCAGAAATATACAGAGACAGGAGAATGACAGACAGAACAGAGGACTGGCACAACAAACCAATGCACGGACAATACATGAGACAGACTAAAGAATAGCCAGCGATGACACATGGCAATGGCTACAGAGGGGAGAGCTAAAGAAGGAAACTGAAGGAATGATAACAGCGGCACAAGATCAGGCCCTAAGAACCAGATATGTCCAAAGAACGATAGATGGAAATAACATCTCTCCCATATGTAGGAAGTGCAATACGAAAAATGAAACCATAAACCACATAGCAAGCGAACGCCCGGCACTTGCACAGAACCAGTACAGGGATGATTCAGTGGCAAAAGCCCTCCACTGGAGCCTGTGCAAGAAACATCAGTTACCTTACAGTAATAAGTGGTACGAGCACCAACCTGAGGGAGTGATAGAAAACGATCACGCAAAGATCCTCTGGGGACTATGGTATCAGGACGGATAGGGTGATACGTGCAAACAGACCAGACGTGACGTGATTGACAAAGTCAAGAAGAAAGTATCACTCATTGATGTCGCAATACATGGGACACCAGAGTTGAAGAGAAAGAGAGGGAAAAAATGGATAAGTATCAAGATCTGAAATAGAAATAAGAAGGATATGGGATATGCCAATGGAAATCGTACCCATAATCATAGGAGCACTTGGCGCG
Source organism: Macrobrachium nipponense (assembly GCF_015104395.2). Taxonomy (NCBI): domain Eukaryota; kingdom Metazoa; phylum Arthropoda; class Malacostraca; order Decapoda; family Palaemonidae; genus Macrobrachium; species Macrobrachium nipponense. Next base: position 10,851,609 of record NC_087200.1, on the reverse strand, counting down.
ATCCCAAAGATCCCTGAAAAGGAATCTAGAAAAACTAGAGGCTGAAGTAGCTCCGGGCCTCATGCAGAAGAGTGTGATCCTAGAAACGGCACATAGTAAGAAAAGTGATGGACTCCTAAGGAGGCAGGATGCAACCGGAACCCCACACTATAAATACCACCCAGTCGAATTGGAGGACTGTGATAGAGAAAGATAATAATAATAATAATAATAATAATAATGTTAGATGCTGACGTAGCTTCAGGATTCATGCAGAAGTGTATGCTCCTGGAAACGGCGCACATAGTAAGAAAAGTGATGGACTCCTAGGAGGCAGGATGCAACTCGGAGCCCCACACTATTAATACTACCCAGTCGAATTGGAGGACTCTGATAGACTAATAATAATAATAATAATAATAATAATAATAATAATAATAATAATAAAAATAATAATGATAATAATAATAATATTTTTGGAAGAAGACCCTCTTTTAAACGAATAATTCGGTTGAATAAAATGGCAGAATTCAGCGAATTAGTATTATATTTTATCTTTTCTATTTTCTTACTACTCTCTTTTCTGGGTCAGCGATACTTCTCAATAATTGACCAATAGTCATTTTGGGAGAAATCTGAATATTGGCCAGTTATTAAGAAGTATCGCTGAGCCAGAAAAGCGAGTAATAAGAAAAATAGAAAAGATAAAATATAATATTAATTAGCTGAATTCTGCCATTTTATTCAAAAAAATTCTAATAATAATAATAATAATAATAATAATAATAATAATAATAATAATAATAATAATAATAATAATAATAATAATAATAATAATAATAATAATAATAATGATAATAATAATAATACCCTAGTCAAAGCTGAAGCGTTTATCAGGATTCTTGGAAAATTCAATAATTAATGAAATCCTTCTTACTATATTAAAAGATTTAGAAGGAAATTCTTCTTAGAAGCCCAGTTTCAGAATAAAAGGCATATTCCTTTCTTCAGATCTTTATTGAAAAAAAAAAAAGCTCGGTGGTTCAAATAGAATATCGAGCCGTAAAATTGATTCTATCACTCAAAAGCTCGTTTCGAAGCCTCCTTTTAAAGACGTTGAATTAAGTGAGCTTGGAAATTTTCCATTTGGTAGAACATTTAGCTGCAGGAAATCGTACGATATACTGGATTGGGAAAACTAATTTGCATAATTTCAGCTGGAATTTTAATTAGTTTTCATCATCAAGAGACGTAACCTATTTGGTTTGAAAAGGCGAGACTTTTATCAGCTTGACCCTGACACCTTCAGCACGTAACCACCACCACCCTAATCTCCCCACCCCCCACACACAAACAACCACCACCACAGGCTACTGGAGTCCAACGCAGAGCGCAGTGCGAACTCCCATTCAAGCAGGTGGAAACTTAATAATGAGGCCAACCTCCCCCAACCTCCACTCCCCCACACACACACCCCACGTGTATACGCGTCCATTATGAACTGATAAGAGGAGCTGGGGGAGGGGTAAGAGGAACGGGAGGGTGGGGGGGAAGTGAGAAGTCATCAACCCACCCATCTATGCTTTCTCTCCCCCGCCCGTGACCTCCTCCGCCCATTGCCATCCGTTCGTTCTCCCTCTGGGCTCTTTGTAGTGCATAGTATATCCTTCCACCCACCCAAATAGTGTTGCACTAACTGGGTTCGTGTTCAGCAGCATCTGCTCTGCCGTTTTGCCGCTGTTAGTGGTGGACTGACCTAGCCTGGTCCTTTGCGGTGATCTCGTGTGGATATTTCGCTCGTCTGGGAAAACTTACCGCCTCGCGTGAGTCCTCAGATTTAGGATGTGACGCCTCGAAGGGCGCATCTGTTCCTTGGAAGTCCTTGGATTCAGTGACGTGGGTGAGTCTATCAGATGTGATTATTTTGAATAGCTAAATGTTTAGTTTCATGTGTCGTAAAGGGAATGCCTTCAGCAGGTTATTCTGAGGTTAAGGGTTAAGTGGTTCAGTTTAAGTCATACATTTCATCACAGCATCTGACGTGACAATCTAGAGCCGTGCAGATATACTCAAATGCAACTGATGACCAATACAGATTAATGGTGAGAATTGGGACCAAATATGGCCTGGGGTTATTACAATTTAATCAAGAGCCTGAAAAGCACGTGTATTTGCCCCATACTTTTTTTATTCGATTGAAATTAGAATGAGCCCAAATGTACTAATATGACCCACGCCATGAAACGACTCCAGCCTAAAGGCTGAATTAATCAACCTGGCTGTGTATACCTGCCAGGTTTTTGTTAGCGGAGACCAAATGAGAATTTTTTCCCACTCACTTATGCCCACATTCGATAGTCAGTGTGGTACGGTAGTACTCTTATCGTTTCTTTTCGACAATTTTCGGGAAAGGGTGTGTATGGTCGCGTGAATAACAATAATAATAATAATAATAATAATAATAATAATAATAATAATAATAATAATAATAATATCCACTCTGAAGGAAGTATAAACATATAGTTAAGCATGTTTACATTTACGCTTGTCTGAATATTTCCAAAAATTTTAGTGAATCGTGTGATGGTGAGTTTTTTTATAATAATAATAATATTGTGGAAAAGAAAATCCACAATAATATGTCTGATCTTGTTATTTAAAATACAAAGCAGAAAGCTTTCGAAGACCTGCACGGTCCTCCTTGTCAACAGATTGACAAGGAGGACCGTGCAGGTCTTCGAAACCGTTCTGCTTTGTATTTTAAATAACAAGATCAGACATATTATTGTGGATTTACTTTTCCATTTTATTTTATTAACTCATGTGATTATGAGGTTTCTTTGAATAATAATAATGATAATAATAATAATAATAATAATAATAATAATAATAATAATAATAATAATAATAATAATAAAATAATAATAATAATAATATGGAGACTAGAAAATATTTTACATCTACTGTATTTTTTTTTATTTATTTATTCCAATCGTTCACTAATTGTTTGGAAGCAGAAACTATCCGAGAAGTTCCTAATAATCTGCCAAAACATTTACAATGGCAACAAGCAACAGTAGGTCTGGTTATGTCTTGAAAGGGTGACCACAAGTAATATCAGAGGCCATTATTAGCCTCTAAGCTCCTCCTGACTGTCTGTGAGTGCAGGGTAGGGCGTCTTCATATATATATATATATATATATATATATATATATATATATATATATATATATATATATATACATACATATACATACTATATATATATGTATGTATATATATATATATATATAATATATATATATATATATATATATATATGTGTGTGTGTGTGTGTGTGTGTGTGTGTGTGCTGCGAGGTCTGACTAAAGAGAAAAGGTGCCTGTACATGAAAAAAAAACAGATTCCCCAATCATTCAACTCTCTGTCAAAGTTATATTATATAGCAAGACATCGTCGCCTGAATAGACAGAACCAAGACTCATTTAAACAGAACAGAGACTAATATAAATAATAATTCATTGCCGGAGGATCGTGCCATAATTTAGATAGGTAGAGAGTGGGATAACTATAGACGATAGTCCAGAGAGAGAGAGAGAGAGAGAGAGAAGAGAGAGAGAGAGAGAGAGAGAGAGAGAGAGAGATTCAGTTCTGTAGGACTAATAAGTCTGTAGGTAGCGATAACATACTTGTCTCTCTTAGTCAAAAGCGTTGGAAAAACATTATATATATATATATATATAATATATATATATATATATATATATATATATATATATATATATATATATATATATAAAGGTGATGCCCGGAGGAAAATGAAAAGACCAAAATGCATCACCTTTATTTATACATAGCGTCACGTTTTATATACGTACTTCGTTATCAAGTTATTCATTATATGTATATACGTATATATATATATATATATATATATATATATATATATATGATATATATATATATGTGTGTGTGTGTGTGTGTGTGTGTGTGTGTGTTTGTGTGTGCACGTGTGTAAGTATGTTTTTGTTTGAGTGCGTGTCCTCAAAACCGCGAAAAGTTCATAACCTTATACTATTTATGACCTTTTTTTTTTATCCTGTCAGTACCAAATTGCGCCACAAGATAGAGCAGCGGCCACGGACGAGTATGTAGCGTGTACTTGAACAATGCCAGCTTAACAAAAGCGACAAACAAAGGACGAGGAAAATGACGTTGCTAAAATATTGACATTTCTGAACTGTGGACAAACTATGACGATAGCTTACGAGTTTTGAGAGTATTGTAATCATGTACTCATGTAGCTTAATGGTGTTTTGATTGAAGGCTAGTCTGTCCTCACGGTCCGGTTCTGTACTGTGAACAGAAAGGCTCCAGTATGCTGGAATATTCTCCATGAGTAGAACCCAGATTGTCTGAATATTCTCCTTACTTCTTCCGGATTGAACGCCATTATATTCTTAGGAAGCTCCAGTTTCAATACTGTTTGAAGAGAATGAACAGATTTTTACGACTGTAACACCACTTTACCATACCTGGCGACAAACTCTGCAGAATACTGAGAGCATGTGAACTTTGTTCGTATCAAGAAAATGTACAATTCATTAGTGAGGTTTTATGGCTTCTATCTATCTATCTATAGATAGATAGATAGAACGTCCTCTACTGGTACTTTTCTGAATAGGAAACTAATTCGTAAGCAGCTTTCGTCTATAAGGCATATAATTGAGAAGCGATTCATAAAGCAAACGTAATTTTCTACCGACCCCCTCAAGACAAGATCAGAGGGACACCCAACAATGAAATAAAAATCCCACACTTGGACAGGATTAAGACGGTGACCCAGACTCTCGGAAAATCTAACCCTTTTGTCTTTGCCTACCCAAACATCTTAGCCAAATCCCTGATTAACGTCCAACAAAAGACAACACACACAGACTCAAGAGTATACAAAATCTCATGCCTGGACTCTGACCAATCTTACATCGGTTTTACAGGAAAATCACTTCCCCAGAGATTAATACAACATAGACGGTCAGTTAGGTATGGACAACAGAGCTCAGCTATTTTCAACCATATAAATAACCTTAAGCACAGAATAAACTGGAATTTGTTACGTATAATGTATAGCAGCAACTGTCGATACAAAAGTCAGATGATAGAATCGGCCTTGATTAAACAAAGACAGGTAATGAACATCTCGAAGGGTGCTTGGGATTCAGATCTCGTAGATCAAATCTTCCTTAAACCAATGATTAAGAGAATTAAAGAGGAATTACATATTATCAGCGAGGGTAACCTGTGGATGGATCTCTTGTTATAAATACCACCTTTTCTATAACTCTTCTCTTCACGGGCTGGTCTATGAGCAAGAGCCCGCGCTGGAATAAGGCCAGCTTAATCATCAACAGCGACAACTTTTCTCATTCTTTACCTACCTGAACAGAGAGACAGCAGTCTCAGAAATACAGTGCTTTCTTTCTATATTTTGGCGTTTTTATGGGCTCCTTTTGTTACTTGGAATTCTGTTGTAACAGAATATTTTTACCAGTGACTTCATGAAAATGCTTTTGAGAGTTTCTTGACTCCACTTGGCTTCATGCTTCTCTGCTCAGTGAGTTCCCGCTCGCCTTTGCAGGCTACCCCGAGGCTGGATTGCTTTTGAAAGCAATTTCTTGAACGTATCAAGAAATTCCAGTCATGAAATGCTTTCGTTGTATTCCTTACTTAACCGTATGTCAAAAAAAATATAAGATTCTCCGTTTTTTGTAATAGTATATCCTATTTACTTGACTCCTTTCAGTTCATAATAATAATAATAATAATAATAATAATAATAATAATAATAATAATAATATAATAATAATAATAATAATAATAATGCAGATTTCGAGTTCAGCTGAGATGACAAAATCATCTTTATGTCCTCGTACATCAAAGTGCGGAATTTCCAATACTACTACTACTACTACTACTACTACTACTACTACTAACTAACTAACTAACTAATAATAATAATAATTAATAATAATAATAATAATAATAATAATAATAATAATAATAATGCAGATTTCACATCCAACGGAGATGGCTTAATCATCATTATGCTCTCTTGAATTAAAGCCTAGAATTGCAGCTAATAATAATAATAATAATAATAATAATAATAATAATAATATAAATCTATACATATAAAGGTGAATGTTTGTGTATATGTTTGGCTTCCATAGAAACCCAAATTGCTCGACAGACCCAGAAAAAATTTTGCGCACGGCCTCTTAAGTTACTCCAGAAAGGTTTTTCAACTCGAAATCAAACCCTACCCCGTGACAGATATACAAACACAGACGAAACAAATAAAATTTTCGTTTTTACGTCCCCTCTTCCTTCAGTATTCTGATTTTTATTTTCGTTTTTCTTCGGACGCTTCACCTTTTCTTGACTGGCGCTGCCAGAAGTAAGATTAACCTACTACAATTTTTTTATCAGAATCTACGTGAATTTTCATCAGAATTTATGATAATAATTGATGTAATTGTTTATGACCCCGATAAAATCTACGTTGAAAACCTAAATCAATCGTTTCCTTCTGTCAATCGCTTCTTGTGAAAAGCGATAAGCATCGGTCATTTGCCCCGCCCACTCATATATAATGGTTGAAGACGTTATATGATATCATA
>NC_087200.1:10834949-10842449 GCF_015104395.2 Macrobrachium nipponense | reverse complement strand
TATATATATTTATATATATAATATATATAGATATAATCTATTGATATTACATATATATATATAATAATATATATATACACTACTCAACATACGCACACACATTTACCATATATATGTAAATAATATGTGGGTGTGTGTGTGGTATTACGCTTATGTATATATACGTGTATATATACGTGTATATAATATATATATATATATATATATATATATATATATACACACATATATATATATATACATATATACTATATATAATTATATATATAAATAGTATATATATAATACGTATATATATATATATACATAAGCGAATACCACACACATACGCACAACACATATTACATATATATGTATATAATATGTGTGTGTGTATGTGTGTGTATATTCGCTTATGTAATATATACGTATATATATCTATATAATATATATATATATAATATATATATATATCTATATATATATATATATATATAATATATATAGTATATATATATTATTAATATTATATATATATATATATATATATATATATAATACTAATAGAGACATATATAAATTTCGGTGTATTTATGTGTGTGTGTGTGTGTGTGTGTGAGAGAGAGAGAGAGAGAGAGGGTGGGAGGGGGAAGAGATAGTTAAATTTCCTGTATCGAAACTCAGAATTATCGCTAAATTGTATCCGAGGATTAGCTGATCAAAAACTATTTATTTTTTTTTTTTACAACCTAGACCTAACTATAGTTCCTCGCTGCCATCTATAAAAGTGAAACTCTAGCATTCTTTCTAATTAAACTCAGCTGCACAAACATTGCACGAACTGAATACTAATCGATGCATTTAATTCATGTAGTTTCCTGCCTGACGTTCAAAAATAAACGTGTTAGCTCAGGCTGTATATGTGAAATTAATATGATTTGAGATTTAGTTTAAACGTGACTACAGTTACGAATGGAAAGGAGGAAATTAGTATTTCGAATCAATGCTCACATTTTGTAAGTATTTACGTAAACAAACAGAATGACAGCCGATGACAGCTCGTCCATAGGTATCTCATTCGCAAAGCTAACACGTTAATAACAGTTACTTAAAAATACTGGAAATGTGACGGAATTATTAAACAAATAAAAGAGCACCAGCTTACGATTCACTGGCTAGAAAAATAACGCCGTTAAAAAAAATATGGTTGGCGTTGAATTTGGACAAACTGTTAAATCCATGTGTAATAACCATTTATCCTGGTCCACTGGGCCCGGTACGTGGTCAATGACTTTACTTTTCAATAAATAATCTGACGCACAGCTGGACACGCAGCCCTGTTGTTTTACGATAGAGGGGGAGTTAGATGGGAGAGTCTTTTCCATTCTGTTTCATTGCTTTGTTTCATTGCTTTATTTGGTTCTGTATTTGTTTGTCTGGGAGGAAGATGGAAGTTGGGTGGCTAGAAGTTGTAAATAAAGCATGATAAATAAGCGGAGAATTGAGATGAGGTTGAAATTTCGTCACGAAATGTATACCTGTGGGTACAAGAACAAGAGTGTACAAGAAAGAGAGTGCTGGACGTATGCTTCAAGAAATCGTTGAGAGCACTGTCCAAAGCTATATGGGTAAAATTCAATTTTTTTCCGGGCTCTCATTCAATGACGCCAGGGGGAAAAATAAATGTCGAACGAACTTGGACTTAATTAAAGAACTTCAAATCAAAAGCAACTTCGTCCAGCAGGAGATGCCTTAAAGAGACCGACTTAGAAAGTGTTACTTTTAAAGTTGTTACTTATAAAGTCTTGGAAGGAGCTTATAAAGTTCTGGGGACTTTTCCCGATGCATATGATTTTACCCACAATAAATTTTTTTTTTTTTTGTCACAGAAGAATATTAAAATGATTACGTGCACTTTTTGTGGTTTCTAAGATATACAGGGTTATTGAACGTCTGCGTGAATTATCTTTGCTTTTGTAGCACCAGTTTGGTATAACAGTCAGCAATCAGTAAAGGTCCCCCCCTCCCCCATCTCCCCACCCCACCCTCACCCAAAACCCCTTTCCCCACGTAGTTCGAAAGCCTCTACTAGTTTTTTAACTTTGCGCAAAAAACATATTTTTTTTAACACTACTGTGGCTTTTGATTGTCAAGATTATAGCCCCGTTATTATTATTATTATTATTATTATTATTATTATTATTATTATATTATTATTATTATTATTATTATTATTATTGATAGTTTACAAAATTTGGTAACATTTTTCCCTGTAAGGAGAACCCATTTTGAAACGAAATTGTTTTCTCCATCAATAACTTTACGTTGTTGTTATTATTATTATTATTTATTATTATTATTATTATTATTATTATTATTATTGATTATTATTATTATTATTATTTTTATTATAGAATCTCTCAGAATACAGTGATATTCTCAGCGGGAAATGGAATAGAAAATCCATTTATGTGTAATTAATTGGGTGGAAATGTTTATATATACTACATCTTCGAAAAGTCACATCTCAGGGGTTCAGCCTGCTTTCTCTCTCTCTCTCTCTCTCTCTCCTCCTCTCTCTCTCTCTCTCTCTCAAAGAAACTTCACTGAATAAAAAAAATCCATTAGATGAAAAATACGTTGGTACGTAAAAATTCTGTGGAAGTAATATAGTTCGTGGGTGACAAACCTCATCTCATCTCATCTCTGGCACCACAAGCAAATGAAAATCATTACCGCGGGATTAAAAAAAAAACATTAAATATTTCCTGGCGAAGCAACGGAGAAAAACCACTTCAAAAACATGTTATTATTATTTTTTTCGATCGTATCTCCGTGGACTGCGTGTTTACTCTCGATGCTTATCTGCGCATATGACTGCGCTGCTCATGCTGATAAGAAATGTTGCTCAAAGGAGAGAGAGAGAGAGAGAGAGAGAGAGAGAGAGAGAGAGAGAGACTGATGTTATATTCCATCGGGGAAATTTATTGACGCTCATTGGGACGGTTGGAACATTTGCCATTTTTCGACCGTCGCATCCACCAGGTAGATTTGGATACCTCTCGAGTCTCGCATTCATGTTGTATCTACAGCTCTGGAATTCACGAATAAAGTGTGATAGTCTAACAGTTACAAACGATTATTAAAATCATTTGCATTATTTGCTAATGTAATTAGATAGTATGACAATGATGCATTTTGAATCTCTCTCTCGACGGTCCCTACTCTCTCTCTCTTTTCCGAGCTCAAAAGTCTCAATCTCCGTCTCCAATCCTCTCCTATTTCTCTCTCTCTCTCTCTCTTCTAATATTATCTATATATATATATATATATATATATATATATATATATATATATATATAGAGAGAGAGAGAGAGAGAGAGAGAGAGAGAGAGGAGGGAGAGAGAGAGATTCAAATGATTATGATATTGCATCTTGAGAGTCTTTCTCTCTCTCTCTCTCTCTCTCTCTCTCTCTCTCTCTCTTTCTATCTCTATCATATCTATCTGTCTATCTGTCTGTCTGTCTGTCTGTCTCTCTCTACGTTCAAAGGCATCTCTTTTTTTTAATATCTGCAAGATGGACAACAAATACACGAGTGACCTCGTACTGCCAGGCGACCCAGACCGCACCTTCCGGAAACGGCAAAGAATGTGACCTGAGAAATCGTAAAATGTCACTTTTAAACGCTGTTGGTCTGATTGACGTGTAACAGTCCCCGTGACCGTAAAGCATCGCCGCCTACCTGTCTGTCTGGAGCAACTGAGCGATCAGAGACACTAGCACAGGTGTACTACGTGGAAGGAAGCCAGGTGAAGAAGTATGGTCACCTCCAAACAAGTATAAAATATCAAGATTTCTGTACGGGGCGTATCATGCTGTATGAGCCACGTCCCATGCAACTCTCAGCCTCGACCCGGTGGTGTGCTGTCCTATACCGTTGCCAGACGCACTACCATGGCTCAATTTAACCTTCAATGATATAAAAACGACTGAGGCTAGAGGGCTGCAATTTGGTATGCTTGATAACTGGAGGGTGGATGATCAACATGCCAATTTGCAGCCCTCTAACCTTGGTAGTTTTTAAGATCTGGGGGCGGACAGAAAAGTGCGGACGAAGAGAAGTATTACGACAGTGCACAAAATGTTCACAATTTTATATCGCTAGGATTGCTTCTTTGAAAAAAAAAAAATAAAAGAGCGGGGAGGAATGTACTTACCACTTTTCAGTAACTATCTTTGATCAGCATGGCATACTTGATTGATGTTTAATAAACAAGTATGCACTTTCCCTATACGCAATCATCGCGCACGGTAAAGTGGATGATGAATACGTGTTCTGATCTTAACGTTTTACTCAGAAACTTGATAGACTGGAACTCGGTATGAATCGCAATTTATTTTTAATTCTCTTGCTGTACTGATTAATGAAACAGTAAATCTAGCCACTGTAATTAGTTTATTCAGTAACCAACGTTCATTAAGCTTGTACAGGGGGTGTCCATAAAGTCCCAGTACCATTACGATAAATAAATAATTGTAATGGTACTGGGACTTTATGGATACCCTGTATAACGTTGATGAAATGTATACGACGAGTAGAGTCAAGTCGTACTGTACCTACAGGTGGTGTTCATTAAAGCCTATTTGGAAATCTAAGAGAGGCTTTGTATTCAAGAACTGTGTCGTCACGCCAGAAGCGAAAAGACAGCAGCTAATGAACTCGATCTCTGAACACATTTCCTTCAAGTGGAATTAATTACTATCCAGGTGCGTACCTTAGACTCAGTCTTGCATTTGGGGTACAAAAGTAAGGTCTGGCAGCGCTCGTGTTGGATATTCTAGTATGAATATATGCAGTCGTGCTGCATTTGGAAACTAAAAGTGATTTATATCTATTCAAACTTATATTACCAACATATCTTTGACAAGGAATTTCTGTCGACTGATATCAATACTGTTAGGTCAAAAAAAAGGGGGGGAAATCTTTTACTTTTACAAAGTATATTTAAATCATCTTCCAGGCGTTGATGACAATAATTGATGTTGCTATTCCATTGTGCAATTATAAAGTTGTCAATTCTTCCAGCATTCCTTTTTATCAAGGACATAAGATTGTCTATTCCCATCTATTGTAATTACCTACTTTAATTTGATTCAAGACTTCGTGTTGCAAATCAGTATGTTGATCGTCCACCCTCCAATCATCAAACATACCAAATTGCAGCCCTCTAGCCTCAATAGTTTTTATTTGTATTCAAGGTTAAAGGTGCCAACGACACAGGCCACCATCGGGCGGTGAATGAGAGTCTGATACTGGGTTGTACGCTGTACAGAAAACTCGATTGCTTGTTTTTTTTATATTTCGAGTCTAACAGTGAGCTCACCTCTTCTATATACAGACTGAGAGAACTTCAGAATTAAAATGAAAGAAAAAAAAAGACAAGAAGAAGAAAGGATGAAGTTCATCTCTTAACATTTCCCAAACAAATTCATTACCTTGGTTTTTAGAGGCTACGTTTACGACACTTTATCCGCTCCCACAGACACCCAACTCTGTTTACAGTCGGTCAACACATTTTCCCTTCCACAAAAAAAGGTTTACCCTTTAATAATAACTCTTCCACGGGCCCCCCACCCCAAAACCCGCACCCACCCTATCTTGCTCCCTTCCCTTGAGCGAAGCGTGTCCCTCCATTCATCACCACTGGGGAGTGAAAATCAAATATTTGACCCGACGAATATTCCATTAATCGAGAAGCACTCATTCGGGAGAGCGAACAAAAGTCGCGTTCCGTTGACCTAGTTCAATCGGCGGTTTTGCGTGTGACGAGGCTGGGAGACATCGTCGCCTTTACCAGGCGACAGATGAACGTTGCCAAAAGTCTTCTTCTTCCTCTTCTTTTTTTCTCTGGTGACATTTTCTGATATTTTATTTTTACGCGACGATTCATTTTTGCCAATTAGGGTAATGGGGAGTCCTCCTCCGAATTCCAAACTGGCACCGATTTCTTGACATACTCGGAAGGTATTTCCCCTTATTTCCCCTTCTTGTAAACTTCTAGGGACTGAGGATGAGGGAGAGATTCTACGAAGAGGGGAAGATGGAAGGCGGAGTTGAAAGTGTGATTGAAATTGAAAAAAGGGTAAAAAAAAAAAAGGAAATGCAATTAGAGGAGGAGAAAACGGAATTTGTATTTCATTTTTTTATCTCTTTCGAGTTTTGAGTTTGACATATAATTTGAAAAAAAAAAACTATATCACATTCTGCCATCCATTCGTGTAGGGGTTGCTAGTTTTAATTTTTAGGAGGAGGCTGGACTAATTCCCTAGAAGATTTAGTTTAATTGTGAAGAAGCAGATCCGGATGGAAATCCGGTTTTCTTTATTTTTTTTTTTTAGTCCATGACACAATACCGGATTTTATTTTTGCTTTCTGCAGATCCGGACACAAATCTTGATTGTTTTTTTTTTTCTGCTTTCTGCAGATCTCTGTGCATTTCCAGTAGTTCATCCTTTTATTTCCTACAGAACCAGATGCAGATTGCCTTATTTTTTTTTTTTTTTTTTTTTTTTTTTTTGCTGTTGCAAATAATTTCCGTTGTTGCCTTCTGTTAATCCAGATACTAATACGGAATTTTCCTGTCCAAAAATTCTCATATAAACCCATTTTTTTATGCTTTCAGTGGATCTGGATTTATTCTTTGCCTTTGAGCAGATCAGGACGCAATTAGTAGTACAGCAAGACTGCGAAATTCAACCATTCCGTTGAACTACTTTTACACTGGAACAATTATTATCAAAACTTCCAATAATTTTTGCAAAGTCTCATTAACACCGATTTCTATGACGTGACATTGACGCCAGTGCTGCAACGTTCTGCTCCTAAAAATAATAAAAATAAAAGACCTTTGAAGAATCATTCAACCTTGCTGACTCGCTTTTGTTAAGGATTTCCGTTCAAACTTATCAGCCCACCTACTTTGCTCAGGACTCCTCGACAAATGTATGTTTAAGTGATATTAGTACGTATTAAGCCTCCTAGTTTCTAATTGAAGTTTTAAAGTTGTATGGTTTGCTGTGAAGCATTTTTCACAAATATTTATATATATAGATATATATATATATGGTATATATATATATATATATATATATATATATATATATATATATATATATATATATGGAAAATAAAAAAAGTCTGTTTGTTTGCTTATATGAATGCGGTAATTATCCACGTTTCTTGACCAACTTTGATGAGATTTTAAATATTAGTCAATATCAAACTGGGAAAGGTCATGGCGAAAGCAGAATTAATATCAGACCCTTGGGTAGGTAAAGGGAGGGTGCAGGAAGGGGGAGAAGTGTAAAAATAAAAAAAAATGATAGATATTAGTGTCTAATCCATAGTTTTTGAGATCGCTGACATGAATAGTGACACTGTCAATGCCCTTCAAGTCCAAGTTCAACCCCAGTAGGGACGGGAGTGAGCAGGGGTTGGGGAAGGGGTGGCATGTAAAA
>NC_087200.1:10814949-10832449 GCF_015104395.2 Macrobrachium nipponense | reverse complement strand
GTTATTCCTCTCTCTCTCTCTCTCTCTTCTCTCTCTCTCTGCTCTCTCCTCTCTCTCTCCTCTCTCTCTTCAAATTAAATCGTTCAAAGGTAGTTATACACAAAAGTTAACGTTATTCCTCTCTCTCTCTTCTTCTCTCCTCCTTCTTCTTCCTTCTCTCTTCTTCTCTCTCGTCTCTTAAATTATCGTTCAAAATTCATCTGCTGCTTAGGTAAGTTATACACAAGTGTCGTGCTTAAGATAGGGTGCATCAGGAGGTATTGGAGATCAGAACGCAAGTAAAATATAAGTAGATAAATAGAGAGATAAACAAATAAGCAAATAAATACTATTGAAAATAATTTTAGTAATGCCATGGAAGTCGCGGACTGAACATAAGCCTTATTTATGTGATGGAATAAATACATATTGACTAATTTACATTTTCTTGGGGAAACAGTCACTGAATCGCGTATTCCTTAGGCTTAGAGTATTACCGATTTCCACAGAAAAATTGTGAGAAGTAGCACGACAGGCGTCACAGGTTGCCTGGGCAGAGGAGGAACTTAACTTTCGAGCTTAAGGAATTAGTGACCAAAACAATACCTTTTAAAAAAAAAAGAGAGAGGTAGAGGGTAGCTACCACTTCTAAAGGTAGGATTGAAGGGTGAGTTTAGCCTTGTAGTGATTTCAGTCAGACTAATTGCTTTAGATTCAGTCCTATCGTGGAGACTGTTGCCGTTCGTAACAGTTTGCTTTGTGGCTTGTTGCAAGTCTCGATATTTCTTTATTTAGATAAAACTTGGCAATTACAGCTACTAACCAGTCAATCGTCTTGCCAGTTGCTGAAGTAGGGCTCGCCTCTAGAAAGAAGAGCTATTATGGAGCTTATAAGACTTTTAGAGAGACCAGGATGGGCTTAAGAGAACTCCATAGCACGATGGTGAATGGAAGGGAACAGAAAAATGATCCCTATCGAGGTAAATGGAGTTAAGAACCGTGTGTTGTATCTTCTATTGCCTGGTATTTGTACAATAGACTCCAATGGTTAATAATGACCTTAATCCGCGCAATTATTCTGCCAATAACTATTGTATTTCTCAGTAATACACAGAATACATCGTACAGCATCTTGTGATTAATGTTATTTTGTGTAGTTGATACCAAATAGCGCAGATTATTATGTACGCCAATTCTCACATTACACGAGTTCATACTTACATGCACATGCACTGGTATCGATTGCCTCTGCAGACGAGAGAGAGAGAAGAAGAGAGAGAGAGATTTCCTGATTGTGTGATTGAGTCTCATCACCTTTCATTCCATTTAATTTCTGTCGCGTAAGCAGAACTTGCACCTCGCACTTGAGCACGTCTCTCTCTCTCTCTCTCTCTCTCTCTCTCTCTCGTTCCAGACACCTCACCTGGCTCATTCATCAAGGGTCGGGGAATACCCCAGAATAGCAAATAATAATTCCACCTCTACAATGACACTCGTTTGCACGTTCCACCAACTCTAGAGGAAGGGTCATTTCTCCCCCTCTCTCTCTTTCTATTTTTACTTTCTTTCTTGTTTTCTTTGTGCAGGGACACTTTTATTCGCTGTGTAATCAGCGGGAAACGAGAGAGCTCGAGGATAAAAAGTTGCCAGGATGCGAATGCTGGGAATACTTCCGACATATAACCCATTTGTTTACTTTTATCTTTGAGGAAGCAGATGACAGGGGAGTTCGCTCACGCGAACGCCTGTTTAACTCCTCTGGGAAGAAATTCAAGAAAATCTTGTACATGAAAGACTCTAGTTTTTTATTCTTATTTTTTTTACTCTCAAAGCGTTCTTTGATTCGTTTAGCTCCTTTGGGAAAAAATCAACAAAATCTTGCATATGAAAGACTAATTTATTTTCATTTTTATTTATTTGTTAATCTCAAGAGTTCTTTGATTCTTCCTTTTCTTTTTGAAGGAATGTTTATAAAATTAATTTTGTTGCCCTTTCTATCTCCTTTTCTTCGCTCCCCAGCATATACATCAACGTAGAAACTAAACATCAGGACATACTGTAAAAACTAATATGATCTTTTATTTGTTTTACAGGGTATTTTTGAACGAACGTCATGGATTCAGACCTACAGCAATTTAACCTGAGATGTTGAATAACAAAGACATTACTGGCAACATAGAAATTCCGGAGACAACTGTCATTATTTAGAAGATGAACGCACCACAGGGGCCATTAACTTGAAAGTCATGCTTCAAGAATATTATGGTGTACATCAGAAAAGCAACAGAAGGTGATAGCAGACACAGGAAGAAGAGAGAGGGATCAGTTAGTCATTAGGGGAGAGAAGACAAACTAACAAACTGATAAACACATAGGTAAAAATGTCAGTAAATTGCTGAAACGAGATTCGCTCTGGGGTCGCGATGCGTCGCGGGGAATCTTCGCTTGAAGTTTTGGAGGTCCGGGTAACGGAACTTAGATGAGCCGGGGCACTCTCTGCTTACCAGTGGCAAAAGCATCATGGCAACAGACACCCCCCAAGCAGAGCAAGCAGACTCGGCATGACCGTTCGAAAAAGACCCAAGTTCAAAGACCGACCTCCTCCTCCCCCTCCTCCTCCTCCTCCTCTTCCCGGGGGGACCTCGTCGTTGACTGCTGCAGATTGCGCGAGGATCATCAGAGATGACCTCCTCCCGGCTGCGATGACCAGGATCCCACCGGGGCGGTTCTCGAAGGACAAGAGAAGAGACGACGCCCTTTGGAACTGGGCCGGTCGTTTCTTGGCCCTAAATATCCTTCTGGGATTCCTGGTCGTCAGAGGAGCCGCTCAGGACACGACGATCAAACTTCGTCAGGGGACGATTCAAGGGGTGAGTAGTGAAATTGTTTCATTTTAGCTGATATTTATGATGATAATTTGTGCTTTTATCCTGGAGTTCGTTATAAAATTTCTTAGACTGTCCTCTTCCTGGGACAACTGAATATATATATATATATATATGTGTGTGTGTGTATATATGTATATATGTAATTATGTATATATATAATATATAGATATTAATATATATATATATTATATATATATATATATATTAGACATACAGGGTGTCCATAAAGCCCAGTACCATTACAAGTATTTATGTGTTGGAATGGTACCGGGACTTTATGGACTCCTTTTATATATATATATATATATATATATATATATATATATATATATAGATATGTGTGTGTATATATATATATATATATATATATATATATATATATATATATAATATATATATATATACACACACACATATATATATATATGCGAACGAGCGTATATGCGTTTATGCGCAGGCGCTAGCTCGTATGGCAACAAATACGTAAGCAAGTAACTCTGCCTTTCAATTAAAACCAATTAAAAGACCACAGGCCCCTCTATGGAGAGCTCCCCCCCCCAAAAAAAAAAAAACCCCCCCCCAAAAAAAAAAAAAAAACAAAAAAAAAAAAAACCTAATCTACTTTTACCAGTCGGGTCGTTAAGTATCCCAATTACTCTCCGTAATGAGCACTCAGAAATCTAGATCAGAGATGTAGTTGGTGCTCCATTATTGCTTCTACTGCTGTTATTGTTGTTGTTGTTGTTGTTGTTATTTAAATGAGCGACGCATCCCCGCACGTCCGCTGAGTGTATACACCGCGTTCCAGCCTTGTTCCAGAAACCGCCTGCGCTTAGAATGTCACAACCACCGGAAGAGAGAACTTCCTCCTCCCTTGAAAATAATGACTAACACGTTGCGGCAATTACCCCGTCGCTTGTTCGGAAAAAAATAAACAACGTCAAAAGCAACAACTGCAACTGCAACTGCAACTGCAACGGAGGATAAAAGAAAAATATAGCTATTATCATCTGAATTAAATTTTTTTCGACCCCTTTTATTTTTATTATTCGTCTTCAGAGCTTCTCGTCGGATCCTCTTCCAGAGCAACTTCTGACAAACAGGAACGATTCTTCTGTTTCTTGCAGCTGCTGCGTTGTTATCACCATGAGTCAATCTCTCTCTCTCTCTCTCTCTCTCTCTCTCTCTCTCTCTCTCTCTCTCTCTCTCTCTCTCTCCGTTCCAGGACTCTGTTCTGCTTCTGGTTCTGATTCAAATATATATTTCCTGAGGATCCTTCTGTGTATCCTACTACTAATGTTCCTTTGTTTTTAATCGCCGTGATCTCACTGGCGTCAGATGCACTTCCCGTCATTTCAGCTCATTTTGCCAGCACGACTTCAGTGACCTTCGGTGTTGCGACGCCAAGTTGCAGAGATGAAACGTCATGAAAGCGACATGAATTATTAATGGTTCAGAACACGGTTGACGTTATCATTCTGGTGTTCTCATTTTTAACATTTTTTTAACATTTTCCTGACAAAGAGGAGGAGAATAAAAGTTACTGTTGTACTGGCTTTGCCTGTCCGTCCACACTTTTTTCTCTCCGTCCCCAGATCTTATAAACTACCGAGGCTAGAGGGCTGCAAATTGGTACGTTGATCATCCATCCTCCGTTTATCAAACGTACCAAATTGCAGCCCTCTAGCCTCAGAAGTTAGCCATGATCGTGCTTCTGGCAAACGATACAGGATAGGCCACCGCCGGGCAGTGGTTAAAGTTTCATGAGTCGCGGCTCATACAACATCATAACGAGACCACCGAAGGATAGATAAATCTACTTTTGGTGGCATTGAGTATCCGCTGTAGCGGCTTTTATTAGCTGCTACTTTTTCGGATCTGTTCCAGCCTCAGTCATAAAAGAACTCTTAAGGTTATAAGTTTGCCGCATTAAATCCAACATCGTGTTTATTCTCGTTCGATCAGATAGAAATATTCTCTTTAAATGATTCCACTTTCACTTTCAAAAATGTTTTATTGTGCTAAGCTTCATACGTTTTTTTTCTTCGATTCTGCGAAACTTTTCGAATCAAGGTAAAGAATCTTCCCGGTCTCAAATGGAAAGAAGATTTTGGAAAAAGGCGGTTTTGAAAACACCCAGGGCAAAAAGATCCCTTATTAAACCAGGTTTTCTCCCCGGACGAATTTTTAGTTCCTGAATTTTTTTTTCTTTTAGGGAAATCAATGAACAGAAAAATGGTGATGGTCTGAGTATGGATATTAAAAAGTCATTTCAAACCAACGTCATTCGCTAGGAATTATGATAAAATTAGGGACTACGCTTTTCAGTTTTACAAACGCATGCATTCAGATATAGATACATAATACATTCCTTACAGACTGACACACGCCCACACACGAGTAATATATATATATATATATATATATATATATAGATATATATATATATATATATATTCACACGGATACATACACACACTTACATATATATATATATATATATATATATATATATATATATTATATATATATATATATATATATAATATATATATATATATATATATAATATATATATATATATGTGTGTGTTTATGTGTACTACACACGCATGACTTCATGCACTTTGGGCACACTGACGTGGAATTTTCGTATCTAAATAGAATATCAAATGACAAATAAAAAAAAAATAGTCCCATTTTCACCCTCTCCGTCATAGTTCTCGGAACCTCGTGTTTGAGAGAGATGGAGAGAGAGAGAGAGACGGAGAGAGAGAGAAGAGAGGTCACACATACCTACCATTCGTTCCTTGGCTCCACACCCCCCAGCCCTCCTCTCAGTACCCACACCCCACGGAATTGGGGGACACTTCGATAAGGAATGCTCAACTTTAGGATCGTTTTGAAGTCTTTTAAGTTCTCCTGTCGTAGGCGATAGTGGGACTACCTGAGCTGGGAAAAGGAGGAGAGAAAGTTATGACAACGACTCGCGAGGGGAAATGAATCGCTCTCGGGGCTGTTCACTTTCTCTCAAAACGTTGCCTTCTGTTCCTCACGCTTTGCTCATAATTATTATTATTATTATTATTATTATTATTATTATATTATTATTATTATTATTCAGAAGACGAACCTTGTTTATATGGGAAAAGCCTACAGTGACCACTGACTTGAAATACAGGCTTTTAGAAAATTATTATTATTATTTTTAATATTATTATTATTATTATGTTATTATTATTATATTATTATTATTATTATTATTATTATTATTATCATTATTCAGAAGACGTACCCTGTTTATATAGAACAAGCCCACAGTGACCACTGACTAGTATACAGTCTTCTAAAGAATAGATTATTATTATCTTATTATTATTATTATTATTATTATTATTTTTTTTTTTTTTTTTTTTTTTTTTTTTTTTTTTTTTTTTTTTTTTTGCTCTATCACAGTCCTCCAATTTGACTGGGTGGTATTTATAGTGTGGGGTTCCGGGTTGCATCCTGCCTCCTTAGGAGTCCATCACTTTTCTTACTATGTATGCCGTTTCTAGGATCACACCCTTCTGCATGAGTCCTGGAGCTACTTCAGCCTCTAGTTTTTCTAGATTCCTTTTCAGGGATCTTGGGATCGTGCCCAGTGCTCCTATGATTATGGGTACGATTTTCACTGGCATATCCCATATCCTTCTTATTTCTATTTTCAGATCTTGATACTTATCCATTTTTTCCCTCTCTTTCTCTTCAACTCTGGTGTCCCATGGTATTGCGACATCAATGAGTGATACTTTTCTTCTTAGACTTTGTCAATCAACGTCACGTCTGGTCTGTTTTGCACGTATCACCCTATCCGTTCTGATACCATAGTCCCAGAGGATCTTTGCCTGATCGTTTTCTATCACTCCCTCAGGTTGGTGCTCGTACCACTTATTACTGCAAGGTAGCTGATGTTTCTTGCACAGGCTCCAGTGGAGGGCTTTTGCCACTGAATCATGCCTCTTTTTGTACAGGTTCTGTGCAAGTGCCGGGCATTCACTTGCTATGTGGTTTATGGTTTCATTTTTCGTATTGCACTTCCTACATATGGGAGAGATGTTATTTCCGTATATCGTTCTTTGAACATATTTGGTTCTTAGGGCCTGATCTTGTGCCGCTGTTATCAATCCTTCAGTTTCCTTCTTTAGATCACCCCTCTGTAGCCATTGCCATGTGTCATCGCTGGCTAGTTCTTTAGTCTGTCTCATGTATTGTCCGTGCATTGGTTTGTTGTGCCAGTCCTCTGTTCTGTCTGTCATTCTCCTGTCTCTGTATATTTCTGGATCTTCGTCTACTTTTATTAGTCCTTCTTCTCATGCACTCTTTAGCCACTCGTCTTCACTGGTTTTCAGATATTGCCCCAGTGGGCTCTGTTTTCTCGTGTTGACGCATTCCTCTATACTTAGTAGTCCTCTCCCTCCTTCCTTTCGTGTTATGTATAGTCTGTCCGTATTTGCTCTTGGGTGTAGTGCTTTGTGTATTGTCATATGTTTCCTGGTTTTCTGACCTATGCTGCGGAGTTCTGCCTTCGTCCATTCCACTATTCCTGCGCTGTATCTGATTACTGGCACTGCCCATGTGTTTATGGCTTTTATCATATTTCCGGCGTTGAGTTTTGACTTGAGTATCGCCTTGAGTCTCTGCATATATACTTTCCTGATCGTGTCCTTCATCTCTTGGTGTTTTATATCCCCTCCTTCCATTATTCCCAGGTATTTGTATCCTGTCTCATCTATGTGTTTGATGTTGCTCCCATCTGGTAGCTTTATCCCTTCAGTCCTCTTTACTTTGCCTTTTTGTATGTTGACTAAGGCGCATTTTTCTATCCGAAACTCCATCCTGATGTCCCCAGATACAATCCTTACAGTCTGGATTAGGGTATCTATTTCCTTGATGCTCTTACCATACAGCTTGATGTCGTCCATGAACATATTATTATTATTATTATTTATTATTTTTTTTTTTTACTCTATCACAGTCCTCCAATTCGACTGGGTTGTATTTATAGTGTGGGGCTCCGGGTTGCATCCTGCCTCCTTAGGAGTCCATCACTTTTCTTACTATGTATGCCGTTTTCTAGGAGGATCACACCCTTCTGCATGAGTCCTGGAGCTACTTCAGCCTCTAGTTTTTTCTAGATTCCTTTTCAGGGATCTTGGGATCGATGCCTAGTGCTCCTATGATTATGGGTACGATTTCCACTGGCATATCCCATATCCTTCTTATTTCTATTTTCAGATCTTGATACTTATTCCCATTTTTTTTCCCTCCTCTCTTTTTCTCTTCAACTCTGGTGTCCCATGGTATTGCGACATCAATGAGTGATACTTTCTTTCTTCTGACTTTGTCAATCAACGTCACGTCTGGTCTGTTTGCACGTATCACCCTATCCGTTCTGATACCATAGTCCCAGAGGATCTTTGCCTGATCGTTTTCTATCACTCCTTCAGGTTGGTGCTCGTACCACTTATTACTGCAAGGTAGCTGATGTTTCTTGCACAGGCTCCAGTGGAGGGCTTTTGCCACTGAATCATGCCTCATTTTGTACTGGTTCTGTGCAAGTGCCGGGCATTCACTTGCTATGTGGTTTATGGTTTCCTTTTTCGTATTGCACTTCCTACATATGGGAGAGATGTTATTTCCGTCTAATCGTTCTTTGAACATATCTGGTTCTTAGGGCCTGATCTTGTGCCGCTGTTATCATTCCTTCAGTTTCCTTCTTTAGCTCTCCCCTCTGTAGCCATTGCCAATTGTCATCGCTGGCTAGTTCTTTAGTCTGTCTCATGTATTGTCCGTGCATTGGTTTGTTGTGCCAGTCCTCTGCTCTGTCTGTCTTTCTCCTGTCTCTGTATATTTCTGGGTCTTCGTCTACTTTTATTAGTACCTTCCTTGCCCATGCACTCTTTAGACCACTCGTCTTCACTGGTTTTCAGATATTGCCCCAGTGCTCTGTTTTCGATGTTGACGCAGTCCTCTATACTTAGTAGTCCTCTCCCTCCTTCCTTTCGTGTTATGTATAGTCTGTCCGTATTTGCTCTTGGGTGTAGTGCTTGTGTATTGTCATATGTTTCCTGGTTTTCTGATCTATGCTGCGGAGTTCTGCCTTCGTCCATTCCACTATTCCTGCGCTGTATCTGATTACTGGCACTGCCCATGTGTATTATTATTATTATTATTATTATTATTATTATTATTATTATTATTATTATTATTATTATTATTATTATTATTATTCAGAAAAAGGACTACATAAAGATCGAGTTGAAAGTTTTTGGTCTGTGGCATTTCAATGTTTAATGTCATTTTTATTGATTTCCAAGTCCTAATGTTTTTTTGGTATAACCCTCACGTTCGTATTGACCATTTCATGGCTGAGACAAGTAGTCTGCAAATGTCCCGGGTTATGCAAGGTTCCCTTAAGACAGCTTACGTCACCTTGTTATAACAGATTACCAACTTCTCTTTATTTGATTTTTTATCAATTTTTACCTGTCTCGCCATTAAACACTGGGGCCTTTCTTATAAATATAATAGATAAGGTCACCTCTTCCTATCACGCACTAAGGTCTTTTTTTAATATAACAGATAAGGTCACCTCTCCCTAGTACACATTAAGGTCTGTCTTATTTATGTAACTGATAAGGTCACCTTTCCCCATATTAACACAATCGCCTCAACGCTTAGTAGGGTTGCGTCTCCTTTGACCTATAACAGATTACGTCATCTCCTTTTTCTTGACAGGTTTTAGTTTGTTATTAAGTCAGGATTTGGTTATAGTTTGAAAATTAAGAAACCCGCTGGATGGCACACCGGTAAAAATAAACGAAAATAACAGAAGTAGAGAGAAACCTTCTATTTCGCGAAAAAAATACCATCAGCAGATTAGGATCTGCCGTTACTCTTTCAACACGACAGGCAAATCAATTCTGCGTGACATCCTGATGTCCCCAGATACAATCCTTACAGTCTGGATTAGGGTATCTATTTCCTTGATGCTCTTACCATACAGCTTGATGTCGTCCATGAACATCAGATGGTTGATTCTGTTGCCTCTTTTCTTGAGTTGGTACCCGGCATCCATCTTCTGTAGTACTTTTGTCATGGGAATCATGGCTACTACGAAGAGTAGTGGGGACAGTGAGTCGCCCTGGAAGATCCCTCTCCTGATATTAACCTCTGCTAGTCTTATTCCAGAGCTTGTAAGTATTGTATTCCAGTTGCGCATTGTATTTTTGAGGAAGCTGATGGTGTTTTCCTCTGCCCCATATATTTTCAGGCATTCTATTAGCCATGTGTGTGGTATCATGTCGAAGGCTTTCTTATAGTCTATCCATGCCATGCTTAGGTTGGTTTTCCTTCTCCACTGTTCTTCGTTACCATTTTGTCTAATCAGGAGCTGGTCTTTTGTGCCCCTACACTTCCTTCTGCAGCCTTTCTGTTGGTGGGGGATGGTGTTTGTCTCCTCTAGGTAGTTGTATAGCCTTTCACTGATGATACCTGTTAGTAACTTCCACATTATTGGTAGGCAGGTGA
The DNA here is from genome assembly GCF_015104395.2 of Macrobrachium nipponense. Lineage (NCBI taxonomy): Eukaryota > Metazoa > Arthropoda > Malacostraca > Decapoda > Palaemonidae > Macrobrachium > Macrobrachium nipponense. The sequence continues at coordinate 10,822,011 of NC_087200.1, read as the reverse complement.
TAGGCCTGTAGTTACTGGCTATATTTCCCTTACTCTTGTCTTTTTGTACTAAGGATGTTCTTCCTGTGGTCATTCATTTGGGTGCATGGTGATTTGGATACAATACTGGAGTGTTCTGCTATTCGTGGGTGTAGGGCCTTGAAGTTTTTGAGCCAGTATCCATGGACTTCATCGTGACCTGGGGCTTTCCAGTTTGGCATTTTCTTTAGTTGTGTCTGACTGTGTCTGTCGTGATCTCTGTGAATCTTTGTTTTATTCTCCCTGTTTCTTCTTCCTTGACTTCCTGGAGCCATGTTGCATGTTTGTTGTGTGATACCGGATTGCTCCATATGTTTTCCCAGAGACTCTTACTTGGTTCGGCTTCAGGAATTTCTGGGTGGTTGTCTCTTCCCTCTTAGTTGGCTGTATAGTCTTTTCTGGTTGGTTTCCGAATAGTTTGTTCTGTTGGTATCCCTTATTCCTGTTCATTATTATTATTATTATTATTATTATTATTATTATTATTATTATTATTATTATTATTATTATTATTATTATTATTATTATTCTTCAGAACGAACCCGAACCCTGTTCCATATAGAACAAGCCCACAGTGACCACTGACTTGTATACAGTCTTCTAAAGAATATTATTATTATTATTATTATTATTATTATTATTATTATTATTATTATTATTATTATTATTATTATTATTATTATCATTCAGAAGACGAACCCTGTTCATATAGAACAAGCCCACAGTGACCACTGACTTAAAAATCAGACTTCCAAACGGAATTATTTAATTCATTCATTATTAATTATTAATTATTATTATTATTATTATTGATTATTATTCATTATTATTATCAAGATGATAAACCCCTATTCATAGTGAACAAGCCCACTCATGTGAAGGAAAGCACAGAAGGTGATACAGAAATACAGAAAGAAGCGACCGGTTATTAAAAAAGAAAGAAAAAAATAAATCAACGAATGAACAAATAAATAGATGAAACCGTAAGTAAATCATTAAGATATATAAGAATCGCTTTGAACTTCGGTGGTTTCAGTTGCTCGACACCTTTGAAGGGAGGCTGTTCCAGAGCCCGACGCTCTGAGGAATGGATGGATGTTGATTTGCAGTAGTTTATTTCCCCTTTATATTAGCAGCATCCCCCAAAAAGTAATTAATAATAGAGTCGATTTTTCAATAATGAATGAATCAGGAATCTCAGGTTGTCAACCCAACCAGTGTGGTACTTTCAGCCGCTCCATGATTGAAACAGTGAGAAGATGTTTAGGAAATAAATAAGATGAAGTACATACAAGGATCTAGAAGAGAAAACTAGGGTGGAAAACGTCGTAGTCGAACTAAGAGGTAATAGTTAGAGAGGCTGGACAGCAAAAGTTAAAAAAGTTGGGGTTAAGCAAAAGGCTAATAAATAACTTTCGACGCATTATGAATAGCACGTCTTATACAAAATTTTTCGTAGCCTTTGGAAACAGTGAAATTCGTCAATGAAGTCTCTCCGGTATTTGCATAATAAAGATTCCCTTTCTACTGACGAAAGCGCACCCGAGCAGAGCAATAAAAGGTGAAGTATGTCCTCTTCCTATATCACAAAAGGATGCTTAGATTCAAAGAGATATTAGAATTATACAGCTCCATATTTCAGCTCCATCGTCTGCCAGTATGTCAACAGAAACAACGTTGTTGGCCTATTATAATTATTATTATTCCCGAGTCACTCAGATACAGTTCAATACCCATTTGCATTCGTATGTTTGCCCGGTACTCAGCGCCTATATATTCTAAACACGGCGTATCAATACAGTCAAATTATGCTCCATGTTGGCTAACGAATCCAGCATGAAGCGAGCCACGAATGTCAACGGGGGCTTATGGATGAAACAATTACTGGACGATGTCGTTTTTCCACGGTATTTGATGAGAGGCAAACGGTGCGTCATGAATGGGAATGGATGGGTCTTCGACTTTTGAGAATTACATATATATATATATATATATATATATATATATATATATATCTTGCCTCGAAGTTTATGTGGAAATGAAAGGCGAGCGTTTGTGAGTGGACTGTGGACTTTGAAGTGATCGGGTGTTCTTGAGTGATGCGAAAATTTTTGGTTTATTTTCCTTTCATTTTGTTTTCTTCTTCTTTTTCTCCTTTTTTATGATCCTACCATATCAAATGATTTGTGTGTCTGTGGCTTTTCATCAGAGCTTGATATGAAATCACTCTTCAATTCATTTATCTGTACCGATACATTTCAGACGAACTGTAATGCAATTCTGCAGAGTAATAATCCTTCACATAATTCCATAATTCTAGATTATCAACGATAATTGTCATGTGCCGTCACTATAAGGGGCACCCTGAGTTTATAATAATCACCTTCATTCCCTTATAGAGCGAGGATTGAGTGCACTGGATGGATTTCTCTGATTCTAAGCTCATTTTTTTTAAGCTTTCCCTAGTTTTGTAAGTTTATACTCACTCCCATAGAAAACGGTATGTCACTGTCTCTAAAAAAAGGAGGCTGGAAGAACTGGAAAAGTAGGGTAGAGACAGTAAAACCAAATCGAACTTATTGAGTTCTTTGTTTCCAGATCAGCTTTGCTTCTTTAATAAGAATTGAACTCGGTAAGCGGGTAGTGCCGACAGTGCACCTCACGCAGTGCACAGCAAGCATTACTTAAAGTTCCTTGCAGCGTCCCTTCGGACCCTATAGCTACAACCCCCTTTCATTCGTTTTACTGCATTCTCCTTCTCCTACCTGACTTTCCAGCCTCTCCTAACAGTTGCGTCACCGCTGAGTGACCTCATAGGTCTCCAGTGCTTGGCCTTTGGCCTAAATTCCAGTTCCAGTTTTGGGCCAAAATTTAGAAGGTGAATTGGAGTTGAAATATCAGGCAGAGGAAGGTCACTGAACCCAGACGAACCCAAGGAGAGATGGGAAACGAACAACCAAAGGTTACAAACAAGGTCACAGAATATCCGTTGACACTGTCACACACACACACACACACACACACACACATATATATATAGATATGTATATATATATATATATATATATATATATTATATATATATATATACATATATAATATATATATATATATATATATATATAGTCATCAGTAGGGTTACCGAAACTCAGAGGATCAATAAAAGTTTATTAAGCAACGTTTCATGCCATCATGACACATCATCAGTCTGTAATATAAAAATAATTCACATTTATGAAATATAAAATTTAAAGTTTACTTGGTAATTTAAAAAGGAATACATAAAAAAACTAAAGTTACTCATAAAAGCTAGTTGTTAAGAACTAAAATAATCTAAAATTATTTACAAGGTGACATTAAAATTGACGAAATTTAAGATTGAACATGAAGAGCAACCTTTACAAAGCGGAGGATAAGAAAGGAATGGCTTCCGCACGTCTGAGATGTCTGAAAGTGATATCAAAGCAGTCTCTGGTCCGGGCAGAGTGCATAACCGAAAATCATGTGGGCGGTCCCCATTCAGTTTTTGGCCCCTGCAGCAGCAGCTACTTTTGATAATTCCAAATGAAGACAATGAATTCAATTCACGTTGTACGGAAATGTGAAAGATGACTGAAGAGTTTCTAATATTCTACCAACAGCAGAATTTGAAATAATTGAACATTTTGTTTAAGGCTTAGTGTGGTCTCTTTAATTTGGAACCAACTTGATAGATAAAGATTTCTCCGCCGAGTTCAGGATGTGGACAAAACACGAGAGCCAGTTTATGAAAGAAGAATTTCTTAATAAATCTAGCTGGCCTTAGTTATTTGTTATTTGTTAGTATTCTGTTTTCACGTTGCATGGAACCAGTGGTTATACAGCAACGGGACCAACGTCTTTACGTGACTTCCGAACCACGTCGAGATTGAATTTCTCTCACCAGAAGTACACGTCTCTCACACCTCAGTGGAATGCCCGAGAATAGAACTCGCGGCCACCAAGGTGGTACGCCAACACCATACCGACCACACCACTGAGGCGTTTAGTAGGCCTTAAGAATGCATTCCAGGTGGAATTACTGACCAGAACTAGAGAAGGAAGGAAATACCACTTTGCACTTACAAGAGAGAATATGCAAGTGGACAGGAGCAAAGTCGTTCAAATCAAAAAAAGTTCTTAACGTAAGAAAACAACGAATAACTCAGTTATGGTGCAGAAGAGTCGGAAAGCGAATTTGCATAATTCTCTGTGACATCTGTCATTCATCCTCAATTTACTGAAAGATAAAATTAGATACATCATCACCGCTACGTTTGTATCACTCAATAAAGACAATTATACATTGACTGTTGCTGTTGGCGTTTTCGCAATTAGGAAAACACAATTTTGAATATATATATATATATGTATATGTGAGTGACTATACATGTGTGTGCAAATTTGGATATATATATATATATATATATATATATATATATATATATATATATATATATATATATATATATATATATATACTATACATGTATGCACACAATGAAAAAAAAAGAAAAATAGAGATCCTTGAGGAATATAACCATTTCTGTATACTACGAATGAAAGAACACAAGCATTGACATTTCACAATATTCATTTTATTTTACACACTGTTCCACATACTGGAATTGTTTTCCTTCGTGACGAGAATAATCCAGCTCCAGGGACAATGCGTATACGCCGTTACGATGACATTGTATTGCTCTTGTAATGTGCATCAGGTGAAGGTTTGTAATGAGAATTTTTTTTATATAACTGGTGCATCATTAACATGTGGAAAGAAGACAAGGAGGAGTTCTTGTCCTTATGTTTCCTGCAATTATGGTGTAATTGGGAAGGCAGGGTCGCTGGTGTTCTTTTTTTTTTTTTTGTAGAGAGAGAGAGAGATAGAGAGAGACAGACAGACAGACAGAGAGAGAGATGCGATTAGTGAAAACGGAGATAGAGGGAGAGGGAGATGTGAGCAGTATAAACGAGTTAGACAGGAAGAGAGAGAGAGAGAGAGAGAGAGAGAGAGAGATGCGATTAGTGAAAACGGAGATAGAGGGAGAGAGAGATGTGAGCAGTATAAACGAGAGAGAGAGAGAGAGAGAGAGAGAGGCGATTAGTGAAAACGGAGATAGAGAGGGAGAGAGAGATGTGAGCAGTATAAACGAGAGAGAGAGAGAGAGAGAGAGAGAGAGAGAGAGAGAGAGAGATGCGATTAGTGAAAACGGAGACAGAGGGAGAGAGAGATGTGAGCAGTATAAACGATTAGAGAGAGAGAGAGAGAGAGAGAGAGAGAGAGAAGAGAGAGAGAGAGAGAGATGCGATTAGTGAAAACGGAGATAGAGGGAGAGAGAGATGTGAGCAGTATAAACGAGAGAGAGAGAGAGAGAGAGAGAGAGAGAGGCGATTAGTGAACACGGAGATAGAGGGAGAGAGAGATATGAGCAGTATAAACGAGAGAGAGAGAGAGAGAGATGCGATTAATGAAAACGGAGATAGAGGGAGAGAGATGTGAGCAGTATAAACGAAAGAGAGAGAGAGAGAGAGAGAGAGAGAGAGAGAGAGAGAGAGAGAGAGAGATGCCATTAGTGAAAACGGAGATAGAGCGAGAGAGAGATGTGAGGAGTATAAACGATTAGACAGAATGAGAGAGAGAGAGAGAGAGAGAGTTGCGATTAGTGAAAACGGAGATAAAGGGAGAGAGAGATTTGAGCAGTATAAAAGAGAGAGAGAGAGAGAGAGAGAGAGAGAGAGAGAGAGAGAGGCGATTAGTGAAAACGGAGATAGAGGGAGAGAGATGTGAACAGTATGAACGAGTTAGAGAGAGAGAGAGAGAGAGAGAGAGAGAGAGAGAGAGCGAGAGAGAGAGAGAGAGACAAGGAGAGAGAGAGTAAATGTTTATGAAAATCGAAATTTAAGTTGCAAGGAAATCTAGTTTGCTTAACAATGAGTCCAACTGGGATCAGATATTTTAATATATATTTGTTAAATTTACACATATTACACATATACACACACACACACGCATATATAAATATATATCCACAGTAGAAAGGTAAGCGAAACTGCTCACTAGGAACAATTACTTTCGCAGTTCACGTATTCTAGTATTCTACATTTTAAAGGTCACACTGTGCGACCTTGAAATTGTATAATAATCTAAATAATCTACGAAATAAACTTGTTCCAAGTTTCCAGGTCCCCAGTATCCCTTATACCTTTGTACAGTAGATTTAAGGATATTCTCAAGCCCGTGTTCTTTCGTGCTACACTGGATATATAAATATATATACATATACATATACATATACATTATATATATATATATATATATATATATATATATATATATATATATATATATTAGATTAATAACTAATACATAAAAGGAGCCCATAAAGACGGCCACCAGATAAAAATCATAGAGAGAAAAATACTATATAATAACCAATGTTTCAGAGACAACAGTCTCTGAAATAAAGTATTTTCTCTCTATATTTTGTTGTCTTTATGGGCTCCTTATATTCAGATAGAATTCTGTTGTAACAGAGAACATTTTTAACCACCAGTAATATATATTATATATACATATATATATATATATATATATATATATATACTTATATAATATATATATATATATATATATATATATATTACTACAGAACGGGCTGTCGACCATGGAATCCCGAACAATCTAACATACGGAATCACAGTAAAGTTGCGAGACGCACATAGATGCCAGTCATTTAAATATATTGTAGGAAGGACCCGACATATAGAGGAACTATTTCCCCTTGAATCAATCAGGATTAAGCTAACTGTATACGAACTCTGAAACACCAAACATCTTCCACCCAAATGTTTATTGCCTAATTGCTATGACCTGATTCTTTGTTTACACTCCCTTCAGGCCTCCTTATACGCTATACCCTTTTCACTGTTGTGTTTCTGTCTAATATGTTGTTATTCTTTATTTATTGTCTCTAAAAAAGAAAATACTTTTAAATAGGTTTTTAATGATGGCGTTAGTAAAGC
>NC_087200.1:10794949-10809949 GCF_015104395.2 Macrobrachium nipponense | reverse complement strand
ATGACCTTGCATGACCTAAGGGAAAAGAAATCATTCCCTGGATGACCTGCTTAATCATTACGTCACTGGTTAGTTTCAGAATGAAATTATTGAAGGTGAAATCGCTTCAAATAATTCATTTGTGATGGTGAATCTTATCCCGAAGGAATTTGAGATAAAATGGTCAGATTTCACTTACCGGTCAAAGAATGGGCTGTTACTTCAAATGAAGATGCATTGCTTAACTACCCTAATTCAATCTCCTGGCAATTTTAATAATTTGCTTGCATTTTTATCTATTAATCTGTTCATTTATTTTTTTCGATTTTCATGAGACGTGGGCCCCTTCGGTGTGCTTATTCTCTATGAATAGGGTTCATATCCTGAATAATAATAATAATAATAATAATAATAATAATAATAATAATAATAATAATAATAATAATAATAATAATAATAATAATAATAATAACGACAGTAATCAACAGCCTGAGATTGGAGCTACAGAAGCAAAAAGGAAGAAATGGACAAGAGAAGAAAATAAGGAAATATGGAGATGCTACATCAGAAGCAACCCGAAGGAGAGAGGATATAGAAGATTGGTCAACATCTGGAATGAGAGGAATAACACCCCCCAAACAGAGCAGAGGCTGGCAGACCAAGTAAGGAACATAAAGAAAAAGAACTGGCTCTCCCCAACAGAAAGAAAAGAACTGGAAAGGGAAATGTCACACGACAACGAATTACACGAAGACGAACTGAGAGACGATGCCACAGAAGACGACAGGGAGGATGAGGTATCAAACAACGACACACGAAGAAACACCGACGAAGTAACAGAGAGGACAGAATGGGTAGAAAAGATTAGACAGTGGATGGAGCCAGATACAGAGAGAACAAAGATCCCCTCCATGAAAGCCTACAACACCAAGAAATTAAGGGAGAAAACAAGTGAGGTCAATGAAATAATGGGCATAATACACACCACCAGTATCACAGAAACAAATAACTTGGTATATGCAGGAGGAAGATTAGTAGCAGAACTGATGGGGATTCGAACACCAACACCACCAGCACAACCAACCCAACAGAAACCAAAACAGCAACCTCCTTGGAAAAGGCACCTGGAAAAGCAAATCATGGTGATGAGATCTGACTTTAGTAAACTGAAAGAGATGGCAGAAAAAAGGCTAAGAAGCAAGAATACAAGGGAGGAACTCAACGAGAAATACAGAGTACAAGAGAGGGGACTAAACAACACAATAGAAGATGTAAACAGAGGCTTAAGGCCAAAGCATATAAGATCCAACGGTACATGAACAGGAATAAGGGATACCAACAGAACAAACTATACGGAACCAACCAGAAAAGACTATACAGCCAATTAAGAGGGGAAGACAACCACCCATAAATTCCTGAAGCCGAACCAAGTAAGAGACTCTGGGAAAACATATGGAGCAATCCGGTATCACACAACAAACATGCAACATGGCTCCAGGAAGTCAAGGAAGAAGAAACAGGGAGAATAAAACAAAGATTCACAGAGATCACGACAGACACAGTCAGACACCAACTAAAGAAAATGCCAAACTGGAAAGCCCCAGGTCCCGATGAAGTCCATGGATACTGGCTCAAAAACTTCAAGGCCCTACACCCATGAATAGCAGAACAACTCCAACATTGTATCTCAAATCACCATGCACCCAAATGGATGACCACAGTACAAAAAGACAAGAGTAAGGGAAATATAGCCAGTAACTACAGGCCTATCACCTGCCTACCAATAATGTGGAAGTTACTAACAGGTATCATCAGTGAAAGGCTATACAACTACCTAGAGGAGACAAACACCATCCCCAACCAACAGAAAGGCTGCAGAAGGAAGTGTAGGGGCACAAAAGACCAGCTCCTCATAGACAAAACGGTAATGAAGAACAGTAGGAGAAGGAAAACCAACCTAAGCATGGCATGGATAGACTATAAGAAAGCCTTCGACATGATACCACACACATGGCTAATAGAATGCCTGAAAATATATGGGGCAGAGGAAAACACACCTCAGCTTCCTCAAAAATACAATGCGCAACTGGAGAATACAATACTTACAAGCTCTGGAATAAGACTAGCAGAGGTTAATATCAGGAGAGGGATCTTCCAGGGCGACTCACTCTCCCCACTACTCTTCGTAGTAGCCACGATTCCCATGACAAAAGTACTACAGAAGATGGATGCCGGGTACCAACTCAAGAAAAGAGGCAACAGAATCAACCATCTGATGGTAAGAGCATCAAGGAAATAGATACCCTAATCCAGACTGTAAGGATTGTATCTGGGGACATCAGGATGGAGTTTGGAATAGAAAAATGCGCCTTAGTCAACATACAAAAAGGCAAAGTAACGAGAACTGAAAGGATAAAGAATATATGCAGAGACTCAAGGCGATACTCAAGTCAAAACTCAACGCCGGAAATATGATAAAAGCCATAAACACATGGGCAGTGCCAGTAATCAGTTACAGCGCAGGAATAGTGGAATGGACGAAGGCAGAACTCTGCAGCATAGATCAGAAAACCAGGAAACATATGACAATACATAAAGCACTACACCCAAGAGCAAATACAGACAGACTATACATAACACGAAAGGAAGGAGGGAGAGGACTACTAAGTATAGAGGACTGCGTCAACATCGAGAACAGAGCACTGGGGCAATATCTGAAAACCAGTGAAGACGAGTGGCTAAAGAGTGCATGGGAAGAAGGACTAATAAAAGTAGACGAAGACCCAGAAATATACAGAGACAGGAGAATGACAGACAGAACAGAGGACTGGCACAACAAACCAATGCACGGACAATACATGAGACAGACTAAAGAACTAGCCAGTGATGACACATGGCAATGGCTACAGAGGGGAGAGCTAAAGAAGGAAACTGAAGGAATGATAACAGCGGCACAAGATCAGGCCCTAAGAACCAGATGTGTTCAAAGAACGATAGACGGAAATAACATCTCTCCCATATGTAGGAAGTGCAATACGAAAAATGAAACCATAAACCACATAGCAAGCGAATGCCCGGCACTTGCGCAGAACCAGTACAAAAAGAGGCATGATTCAGTGGCAAAAGCCCTCCACTGGAGCCTGTGCAAGAAACATCAGCTACCTTGCAGTAATAAGTGGTACGAGCACCAACCTGAGGGAGTGATAGAAAACGATCAGGCAAAGATCCTCTGGGACTATGGTATCAGAACGGATAGGGTGATACGTGCAAACAGACCAGACGTGACGTTGATTGACAAAGTCAAGAAGAAAGTATCACTCGTTGATGTCGCTATACCATGGGACACCAGAGTTGAAGAGAAAGATCTGAAATAGAAATAAGAAGGATATGGGATATGCCAGTGGAAATCGTCCCCATAATCATAGGAGCACTAGGCACGATCCCAAGATCCCTGAAAAGGAATCTAGAAAAACTAGAGGTTGAAGTAGCTCCTGGACTCATGCAGAAGAGTGTGATCCTAGAAACGGCACACAGTAAGAAAAGTGATGGACTCCTAAGGAGGCAGGATGCAACCCGGAACCCTACACTATAGATACCACCCAGTCGAATTGGAGGACTGTGATAGAGCAAAAAAAAAAAAAATAATAATAATAATAATACGTTTTAAAAGGAAACCTTATATTGTAAATAAATCAATTTTTCTAAAGGATGCAGAAAAGTGTGGTGACCTCAGGCAGCTATGGTAAAATTTGAAATACCTAGCTTTGATTTACCAGAATCCAGAAATGACAAGACGTAAAGCTAAACGGAAAGCAACGGAATTCTATCATTGGCTGTTGACGAGTCAATCACCGGGCTAGAAACTCTCAGTCTCTCTCGAGGCTTCACAGGGGCCGGATGTATGTTCCACCTCTCCTGAGGGATTGCTTTTTGAAACCACGTTATCCCTCAGGAGAGGTGGAACATACATCCTGCCCACGTGAAGTCTCGAGAGAGACTGATGAGAGTTTCCAGCCCTGTGATTGGCTTATCAACAGCCAATCAGGAGCATCGTAAGGGACTGGCCTTGACATCATGTGCACGGTTGATGTGAATCTACTATAGTCATCAAAGCAGTAATGTATGATGTGTTACTGATAATTATGTTTGTACATAATTATCTGCTATTTATCTATTTTATTTTCAAAGCTGTTTGTTTATTTCGTCTCCTCTGGGGAACTATTACTTCTCCTGGGAATGGTCTTAAAAAACAACAACAACAACAATAATAATAATAATAATAATAATAATAATAATAATAATAATAATAATAATAATAATAATATAGGGATGTGGATGGAGGTATAAATAGAAGGCCACGCTGGCCTCCTAAGTAATAATAATAATAATAATAATAATAATAATGGTTGCAGGTCCATAATGATATTCGAATGTGATTTTATGGTCTTTAATGGATAATAAAAGACCATAAAATCACATGCTATATTATTGTGCACATGCAACCACTGTCATCATTCTCGCCACGGAACTGTGCCCAATAATAATAATAATAATAAATGTAATTGCTGTTATATCAATAATTTGGTTACTGTGAATCGAGACGCAAAAGACCTGGTATCCAAATTGTCCAGGACTTGAGAATTTATGCCTCAAAGTTATACTCCTTCATCTTCTGCTTTAATCCAATCATCGTTACCTTCCCATCAACAGGCTGAATTAGTCAATCCCAATCCAATGCGCAGATCCTCAGTGGCGTGGTCGGTATGGTGTTGGCGTGCCACCTAGGTGGCCGCGAGTTCGATTCTCGGTCATTCCATAGAGGGGTGGGAGATGTGTATTTCTGGTAATAGAAGTCCACTCTCGAGGTGATTCGGAAGTCACGTAAAGCCGTTAGCTGAATAACCACTGGTTCCATGCAACGTAAAAACATCATACAGACAAACAAACAAACGATCAAATGCGCTGATTAGAGTCACGTTGAGCCAATCATCTTCGGAATTCTCAGATTTTATCTAGAAATCTTTACTCCTAAGGCTTTTAAAGACTTTTTCTCCTGTGATCCAATATTTTACTTACATTTTTATTTACTAATTTGTTGATTTGTCTGTTTTCTAAAAAGTAATCTTGTATTTCTGTATTTCTATTACTGCTTTCTAACGAACGCCATGATATTCTTTGGAAGCTTGAATTTCAAGTCAGTTGCCCCCTTGGTGGGCTTGTTCCATATGAATAGGGTTCATGTTCTGAATAATAATTATAATTATTATGGTTTTTTTTAGTCTTCCTTTATTTCTTTCATTTAGATTTCTACCTAACAGTAGATAGCTTGAGTTCTAATGTTCCCTGGATCGTTGAATCACTTTTTGAAGAGATCTGTTTCTACCTACAAAAGTTTCAAATCCCCAACAGATCAGAAATCACGATGGACAAACTAAAAAATTTATTTAATCCTCTAGTAATATTGGCAGATATAGAGCAATAGACCTGTGTCACTTATACTAGAAAATCCGGATTATCTGAAACTGAATTTAGAGTAGCGTCTGTCCTGTCCTGAAAGTAGATTCTGGAAAGTTCCGTAGATAAAGAAGTGTTTTAACTTTTGAAGTTTACGCCGTCCAGCCAAGCAGTGGACACTTCCAGCCATTCAGTTCCCAAGACAGTGAGAAGAGATATCATAGAAATAAAGTGACTGTACTACAAGGGTCTCAAGGTGGAAGAAGAGGGAAGACACCCTTTAGCAGTACCTAAACCGTACCACGCGAGGTGCACTGATGGCACTAACCCCCATAAGGGGGTAGTAGAAGAATGTTTCGCAGGTGGTGGTAGATGATTACATTTAATGAACAGATGACATAGGAGTATTTATCTCAAATCTTACCCAAATACTCTTTGTTAGTAGATGCTATAGATTTTAGCAGTGACAGTTGAATCTTGTTAGGACAAGTTTGCCTCAGTTAGGATGACATATTTGTGCTCATAAAACGCTATTTTCTTTTTCAAACGGAGGGCAATCCTAAAACCCTGGGGAAACTTTTCTGTAAATCCCTTAAATTTGAAGGATAGCATAAAGAACAAACACACGCCACCAGTGATCATCAAATCCTAGAAGCCGAAATAAATGTTAAATCAAATCGTCCAGTGCTAGAGCTAAAATGCTGAGAAACATTACTTCAGCAACGACTCACAAACGCGCCCATACTGCTAGACTCATATTCTTTCTCAGTAGCAACGCAATGACTTCACTGGAGCCGAAGTGTTTTCCTTATCTCTTCCTCTTTGATGCCGCAAAATGGAAGTAAGAGGATCTTATTGGAGCGTTTTATCTTCAAAGGGATATTAAGGATCCATTTCCTCGTCTTTCGTCGCTAACGACATGTAAAAAAAGAACAAAGAGAAGACGTTTTTGTTGGTTTCTTGTGTATCCCTGAAGGACACGAGGTGGAGGAGAAGGCTGTGCAGATGCTCTTCCGTGATATGACTCAAAAGAGAAAGTATTTGTAGAAGAAAATACTTCTGTAAATGACAGACAAGAAGAGTTGTGGATTCTTCCAACATAATTCTCATTGTGGGGAAACTTCAGATTCAATCTTTATTTCTTAAATAAATTCTTTGGAATGACAGATGGTAAAGGGAAGTGCAGGAAGAGGAGAAATTAAATTAATACTCGGGAACAAATAAAAATGACACATCCGTATATGAATGTCCGTGAGTGAGATCCTCAAATCCTTTCATCCGCATCTCAGTTGATTTTTATTTAGCCTGTCTTCGCCCTCGATGCCAGATGCCAGGCTCTAAGTTTTAATGAGAGGAAAAAGTACAGACAATAGCTCTGGCCTAAGACCAGACGGTGGCAGTAATTATTCTTCGTGACAGAGAGAGAGAGAGAGAGAGAGAGAGAGTTACTATAACTCGTCGAGAGCTGGGACATAATGAGGAATTCTGAGGTCTCTCTCTCTCTCTCTCTCCATATATATATAAATATATATATATATATATAAATATACTATACTATATATATATATATATATATATATATATATGATATATATATATTATATATATATATATATATATCTATATATATATATATAGATATATATATCATATATATATATATATATATATTCTATATATATATATATATATTTGTGCGTGTGTGTGTGTGTGTGTTTGTGTGTATGTGCGTGATTTACAAGTGGAAATAGAGTATTGATTAAATGAGTTAAGAGAAAATCGACTAGGTGCTCTTAACACCAATCTCCTCCAGTCCCTAGAGCAATTGCTTATTTCCATAGTCAGCATTTCTGGGGCCTTCATTCTAAGGGTGAGTTTACACTAAGCTTCACCGCAAGCTGCATACATAAGACTTGTCGCCAACTCCTCCCAAATTCCTGTTAGCCCTACCTACTGGACTGCTGGTTTGCTCATCAAGACTCACGCCACACAACTAACTCACCCTAATGAGCAGTCCAGTAGGTGGGGCTAACAAGAATTTGGGAGGAGTTGGCGACGAGTCTTACATATGCAGCGTGCGGTAAAGCCTAGTGTAAACTCACCCTAAGAGAAATTTGCAGCAGACCTGAAGAGCCTCGTGTGAGCGGCAGTGAATTACAAAGAGGCGAGGCAAGCTAGCTGAGTAGATTTGAGTCGACACATGACAAAAAATATATCAATAAATAAATAATCGTTTTAAGTTACTTTTTTCTGAGTCTGTCGAATCCCCCTGCTGGCAGGGTGGAATTCTTGCCTTGAAAGATGGAATGTTATGAGAATTAGGAAGATGAAAAACCCAGAAAAAAGTTCCATAATTTGATAATAGCGATCAAGAAACTATTACAAGGATTTTGGTTATTACAGAAGACTCTTGAAATATTTTGCCCCGAAGTTTTTGGCCTTCATTTACTTCTGGCAGATCGCTACGAGTTCTCAGTGACTGGTAGTCAGACTGTGAGGTTAACGGAAAGATATTTCATTTTTTTCCTTTTTTATCATTTTCAGTGATTTATAACGGCTCTGGAAATAACAAATCATCGGAAGTTTGACGTACTTTGAAGACAGCTTCATAAAAATAGAGCAATAAATTATCCTTTTGTTTGTATAGGCATTCTCGTTCACTGATCTCGTAGAATGGGACACATCCAAGCCTGTGTGCTCTTTATTTTCGTATCGCCATCCTCTCTCTCTCTCTCTCTCTCTCTCTCTCTCTCTCTTATGGAGAGATACTATCTAATACATTCACTATAATCCGGTAACGTATGATATCCTCTTGATCATCATGAGAGTTGAAAAAGCATGAAAAGTCTCCCGTGAATCTTTCGTTTATGGTTTCGTCAATTAATCCTCTTTTAGAATATTCATTATGCCTTTTCATCAAGGTACTTCACTTTCCATCTATTTTTCATTTTTCAAGGGTAATTCTTATCGTGAAGGGTTATTTTTCCTATCATCATCTTACATACTTCCGTGGGTGATTCTTAATTCTTAGGATTATCTTTTTCTTTCACAATATTCTCAAATACATTTAATTTCTGACTACGAAGCCAAAAGCTCTAAAACTTCATTTTTAATTCGTGCAAACGATATGATCCTTTAGGTTAGTAATGATCAGCCCTGAGAAATGGCATAACTTTATCTTTGGATACATCAAGTCATAAGTTAGCATCAAAACCTAAAAAAATACATGACATGTATTGTGACTGGTCTCTGAACCAGTGGTAAATTGAATCATCTGATCTTTTTCCCCCTTGCTTTGTCATACCACACAGTAACTGCACACGACAAGCCCTACAAGATGGTAGCGCTGTCAGTGCACCTCACGCGGTGCACTGTGGGCATGTCTCAAGGTTCTTTACTGCGTCCCTTTGGTCCGTAGCTGTAACCTCTTTCATTCCTTTTACTGTACTTCCATTCACATTCTCTTTCTTCCATCTTACTTTCCACCTTCTGCTAGCAATTGTTTCATAGTGCAGCTGTTTAGAGGTTTTCCTCCCTTTTCCTCACCTTTCAAACCTTTTAATCGTCAGTTTCCTTTTCAGCGCTGAATGACCTCATATAGGCCCAACGCTTGGTCTCTGGCCTAGATTATGTATTTAATTCTGCTCTATTCTTTTCACATGACCAGGCAGTTTTAATTTAGACTTACACGTAAAAGCGAAAACACTAGACGGTTAAGTTTGACTTAAATAAAGTGAAAGACGAAACCCAATTAACGAAAAAAAGATTAGATCTACATTATTGGTTTACGAGTAAATCACGTTGCTTCTGAACTGGACAAGAAACAAAGGCACAAGAGAAATCTCGCGTTCAAAATCAGGAACATATGAACCCTGGGAATTTACGAGTGTTCAGGCAAAAGTTACGAAACTTGAAACTCAAGAGTAGGTACGTTCTGAAGCTACTGTTACGAGAACTGAACAGAGGAAGCTAAAAGACCAGAGAAAATTTGCCGTTGGTTTTAGGACAAGAGACGATGGTTGATCAATCTAATCACACGCACGAGCGCGCGCGCGCACACACACACACACACAGAGACGCACACCGTAGACTTTGTTCTAATGCATTTCTGTTTGTGTATGTCTGTGTCTGTGATCCGTTTGTTTGTTTATTTAATTTATTTGTGGTTCCTTTCTCAGTTTTATGTTTTGTCTTGCTTTTTGTCAAATATCCGCCTTGTTGAGTTAGGTTGCTCTGTAATTTGAAGGCAATGTATTTTCCTGTTGATGCTATGCAGAGTTTTATTAAAAATTATAATTACGAGCAAAGTGAAGTCATTAATGGAGACGGGCTCATTTCTGGCGGCCTGGCCCAACCGGACCCGTCCCAACCCGACCCAGCCCGACCTGGCCTGGCCCGACCCTGCCCGACCTGACCCACCCGACCCAGCCCGACCTGGCCCGACCCAACCCAGCCCGCCCAACATGGCCCGACCCGCCCAGCACTGGGCGAGCAGCAAGGCCCAACCCTCCCAGCCCAACCCGGCCCAATCCAACCTGGCCCGACATGGCCAACCCAGCCCCGACCCAGCCCGACCCAAACTGGCCCGACCCGGCCAGACCGACATGGCCCATCCCAGCCCAGCCCAACCCAACCCAGCCCTAACGCTATTAAAATGCTAATATTTCCAAAAGTATTGAAAATAAAAGAAAAATTCTTTTGGCAGACAAAACCTTACGTCTTTCCAACCTCATCCCATATAATATTCATTTTCAAAATAGCATAAATTCACATTTTAATGATGTTTTAATTAACACATTGTAATTTTCTCAAAATTGATGATTTCAGTTCCAAATTCGATAGTTTTCTCAAATACTAGGCTCAGTTAAACTCTTCTCACCTCCGCTATAACGAATCATTTCGTGTGTTATCATTTGTCATTATTATTAGCAGTTTGATGTTGGAAGACTATTTGAAATGCATTAACGATAACGTTTATGTAGCAGAGAGTTCCGAAATACCCAGTTAACCCTTTGATGGTTCAACTCAAAGCTTTGCGAGTTATCGCCATCAGGGTATCCTACTGGTGAAGGTTGATTCAATGCCATAAACTGAATAACGTCACAATTTCCGTCATTTCTGGTTGTTTTGGCTACGGGTTATGAAACAGAATCTGTCTATGACCAACATGGTGATTATACTCGAAAATGAAAATAAAAAAAATCATATTGAAATTGCACTGGAACAAGTGAAATTCTTATATCTTTCTTAATTACGACCAGTTTACAGCTTCTTTCTTCAGATTCTTATAAAGTTATTAGAAGGTTATTATCTGTAAAAGAATAGAACAACGACACTTGTATGTTACTTTGTCAGCAAAGGCAAATTTAGACTTTAACGTATGTTCAAAATAATAACTTCATTGTAATTGTAATACGAAGAATTCCTTGACAGCCACATGTAGAGAATACCCTAAAATGAATTCTATAACTTTTGAAAAAGTTATTCCAAATCAAGGTCATTCAGTGAAATCGCCACAGAAACGTCTAAACGATGTCATTTCTTCTTCAGCCACCACAGCGACATGACGGCTGGACCACCACGAAGTACGCCACGGAATTCGGAGCTGCCTGCCCTCAGCCGTTCCTCACAGGCGTGAAGATTTCTGAGGACTGCCTTACCCTGAATGTCTGGATTCCACAGGTGAGTGTACAGGTGTAGACACAGCTCTTCATGTTTAGCGTCTCAGGAGTTTGTAACGAAGAAGTAAATCTGTCATTAAAGTTACCTCTTTACTCTGTCTGGCTACATTGCGAACAGTACTGCTCATAACACCCTCAGTTAACCTTTGATCAAATCCAGTTTATCCAGGTCTTGTTACTGATAAGCGTGTTGTGTTCTTTCACGTTATCCAGTGATGAAAATGTTGGATTAAACCCCTCTATCAAATTCTGTTTGCTGGTGACAATATTGATTTAAATTCCTACTTTATCCAATACTGTTTACTGGTGAAAATGTTGATTTAAATTCCTACTTTATCCAATTCTGTTTACTGGTGACAATGTTGATTTAAATTCCTACTTTATCCAATTCTGTTTACTGGTGACAATGTTGACTTAAATTCCTACTTTATCCAATTCTGTTTACTGGTGACAATGTTGATTTAAATTCTTACTTTATCCAATTCTGTTTACTGGTGATAATGTTGATTTAAATTCCTACTTTATCCAATTCTGTTTACTGGTGATAATGTAGATTTAAATTCCTATTTCATCCAATTCTGTTTACTGGTGACAATGTTGATTTAAATTCCTACTTTATCCAATTCTGTTTACTGGTGGCAATGTTGATTTAAATTCCTACTTTATCCAATTCTGTTTACTGGTGACAATGTTGGTTTAAATTCCTACTTTATCCAATTCAGTTTACTGGTGATAATGTGGATTTAAATTCCTGCTTTATCCAATTCTGTTTACTGGTGATAATGTAGATTTAAATTCCTACTTTATCCAATTCTGTTTACTGGTGATAATGTAGAGTTAAATTCCTACTTTATCCAATTCTGTTTACTGGTGACAATGTTGGTTCAAATTCCTAATTCATCCAATTCTGTTTACTGGTGACAATGTAGATTATTACTTTATCCAATTATGTTTGCTGGTGACAATGTAGATTTAAATTGCCGCTTTATCTAATACTGTTTATTGGTGACAAAGTTGATTTAAATTTCTACTTTATCCAATTCTGTTTACTGGTGATAATGTAGATTTAAATTTCTACTTTATCCAATTCTGTTTACTGGTGATAATGTAGATTTAAATTCCTACTTTATCCAATTCTGTTTACTGGTGACAATGTTGGTTTAAATTCCTAATTCATCCAATTCTGTTTACTGGTGGCAATGTAGATTTAAATTCTTACTTTATCTAATTATGTTTGCTGGTGACAATGTTGATTTAAATTTCCACTTTATCCAATTCTGTTTAATGGAGATAATGTAGATTTAAATTCCTACTTTATCCAATTCTGTTTACTGGTGACAATGTTGATTTAAATTCCTACTTTATCCAATTCTGTTTACTGGTGACAATGTTGATTTAAATTCCTACTTTATCCAATTCTATTTAATGGTGATAATGTAGATTTAAATTCCTACTTTATCCAATTCTGTTTACTGGTGACAATGTTGATTTAAATTCTTACTTTATCCAATTCCATTTACTGGTGACAATGTGGATTTAAAATCCTACTTTATCCAATTCTGTTTACTGGTGACAATGTTGATTTAAATTCCTACTTTATCCAATTCTGTTTACTGGTGATAATGTAGATTTAAATTCCCACTTTATCCAATTCTGTTTACTAGTGACAATGTTGATTTAAATTCCTACTTTATCCAATTCTGTTTACTGGTGACAATGTTGATTTAAATTCCTTATTCATCCAATTCTATTTACTGATGACAATGTTGATTTAAATTCCTACTTTATCCAATTCTGTTTACTGGTGACAATGTTGATTTAAATTCCTAATTCATCCAATTCTGTTTACTGGTGACAATGTAGACTTAAATTCTTACTTTATCTAATTATGTTTGCTGGTGACAATGTTGATTTAAATTCCCACTTTATCCAATTCTGTTTAATGGAGATAATGTAGATTTAAATTCCTAGATTATCCAATTCTTTTTACTGGTGACAATGTTGATTTAAATTCCTTATTCATCCAATTCTGTTTACTGGTGATAATGTAGATTTAAATTCCTACTTTATCCAATTCTGTTTACTGGTGACAATGTTGGTTTAAATTCCTAATTCATCCAATTCTGTTTACTGGTGACAATGTAGATTTAAGTTCTTACTTTATCTAATTATGTTTGCTGGTGACAATATTGATTTAAATTCCCACTTTATCCAATTCTGTTTAATGGAGATAATGTAGATTTAAATTCCTACTTTATCCAATTCTGTTTACTGGTGACAATGTTGATTTAAATTCCTTATTCATCCAATTCTGTTTACTGGTGACAATGTTGATTTAAATTCCTACTTTATCCAATTCTGTTTAATGGTGATAATGTAGATTTAAATTCCTACTTTATCTAATTCTGTTTACAGGTGACAATGTTGATTTAAATTCTTACTTTATCCAATTCTGTTTACTGGTGACAATGTTGATTTAAATTCTTACTTTATCCAATTCTGTTTACTGGTGACAATGTAGATTTAAATTCCTACTTTAACCAATTCTGTTTACTGGTGACAATGTTGGTTTAAATTCCTACTTTATCCAATTCTGTTTACTGGTGATAACGTTGATTTAAATTCCTACTTTATCCAATTCTGTTTACTGGTGACAATGTTGATTTAAATTCCTTATTCATCCAATTCTGTTTACTGATGACAATGTTGATTTAAATTCCTACTCTATCCAATTATGTTTACTGGTGACAATGTTTGTCAAAATTCCTGCTTTATCCAATTCGGTTTACTAGTGACAATGTTGATTTAAATTCTTACTTTATCCAGTTCTGTTTACTGGTGATATTATAGATTTAAATTCCCACTTTATCCAACCCTGACTACTATTGAAAAATGATAAATTAAAGCCCAAATTATATAACACTTATGAACATGTAAATTTAAATTCCCACTTTATCCAACCCTGGCTACTAATGAAAATGATGCTTTGAATTCCCACCTTTTCCAAACTTGGTTTCTGATGAAAATGAATCAAATTCTACCTTTATTCAACCCTGCTTACAGATGAAAGTGTAGATTTAAATGTCAAATTCGTCCAGCCCTGGTTACTGATTAAAATTATGCATTAAATTCTCACTTTCAGTGGCGGATTTAAGGGGGGTTGCACCTGGTCACGTGACCCCCACCCAATCCCCATGGATAGATTAATGTGTAAATCACAAAGCTATAATTAAATTTTGATTATGAGTACCCACTGCACACAAGGAAAATATTAACAGAAACGCTGAAACAAAATTATATAATTGTTTTTTTTATTCATTCTTATATTTGCCAAAGAAACTTCACCCGCTACTTCTTTGTAAGCTGCAGGTGTTGGAAACAATGCAACAAACTTCAGAATTATAATTCTCTCTCTCTCTCTCTCTCTCTCACACACACACACACACCACACACACACACACACACATACACATACACACACACTCGTTGATAGACACAACTTGTTGTTAAACAGCCAACACCATTTCAGACAAAACAGATCCCTGCGTATCGAACCTCTTGGAGCTTTTTTTCATAACATACTTGGTATTTACGACAGTAGTAGAGCAACAGAAACACTCTACTTGGATTTCCGAAAGGCCTTTGACAGAGCTCCACAAAAGAGACTAATGCCAAACGTTAGAGCCTTAGGAATTGTAGGAGAAATAGCAGACTGGATCGAAGACTGGCTAGCTATTAGAAAACAGAGTCGCAATAAATGGTGAAGAATCAAAATGTGCAGATTTGACAAATGGAGTTCCTCAGGGTTCTGTCCTTAGCCCGCTCTTGTTTTTTATTTATATTAATGACACTGATGTAGGATTAACTAGCAAGATAGCCAGATTTG
>NC_087200.1:10774949-10787449 GCF_015104395.2 Macrobrachium nipponense | reverse complement strand
CTCTCATCTCCATCACTGTCATAAACAATCCTTTTCTCCCCTTAAATCACGCCTCTTTTTTTCCAGGAGCGTTCCAGCAAATGATTCTTCTTTCTGGATCGAACCTTTCTCCATGGGCACTCAGCAGAAATCCACGAATCGCTTCCAGGAGGCTGTCGGAGCATCTGGGCTGTGGAAGCGTCTACAGCTCGACCTACCTACTGGATTGCCTCAAGAGTAAGAACACCAACCAGATCATCAAGGCGGTCGAGAGACTGATAGAGGTATAAGTGGCTGAGACGTAATTTGTACTCGTAACTTGAACCTGTTTGTTGTGGTATTTGAATCTGTTAGTGAGTTCATTTTCCCTGTTTATTGTATCTAAAAGACGTTTATTTTTCATTTTTTATTTTTTTAGATTTGTTTGTACAGTATGGACTGTGTTTTGTGTTACTGTTAAAATTAGACTTCCAGTTCATAATTTAATGTTAAAACATGTTTTCCAATATCATCACCCAGCCTAGACCTTTCTTCCAAGTAATAACTACGAATATACATACATAATTTTCATTTAGAGATTTCTTTGAACATACTTGATTTTCATTAAGAGTCTACTATGAATAAACCTAATTGTCATAGGAGATTACTATAAAGAGACCTAATTGTCATAGAAGATTACTATGAATACACCTGATTACCATAAGCGAATACTAAGAATATCCCTGGTTTTATCATTAAAATATTGCTATGAATACACCTCAGTGTCATGAGAGATCACTATGAATACACGTATCATAAGAGATCACTAAGAATACGCCTATTATTGTAGAATTCTATGAATTTACCTTTCATAATCAATTACTATAACTACGCCTGATTATCAGAAGAGAGTTTTATGAAAACACCTGTCATAAGAGATTATTATGAACACACCTGTCATAGGAGAATTCTATGAATACCCCTGGCATAAGAGTTTACTAAGAATGCGCCTGTTATTAATAGAGAATTCTACGAATGCACCTGTCAATTACTAAGAGTGCGCCTATTATTATTAGAGAATTCTATGGATACACATCTCATGAGAGTTTACTAAGAATATGCCTGTTATTAGAGAATTCTATGAACACCCCTGCCATAAGAAATCCCTGTTACTAAACCCAATTACTCATTAATCCTCTCCTCTTGAGAGATATGAATGAATGATTGACACTAGCTTTACTTCAACACTTCTCCTCACTTGATGATTTCAGGAAGGGAACCCTTACTACCTGTTTGCACCTGCGGTGGACGACTTTCTCCCCCAGGGAGAGAGCATGGTGCCTGTGGAGCCCTTGAGAGCGATGAGGGAGAACGCCAACAGGAGAATACCGGTGTTAGTGGGCCTCTCCGAACTGGATGGCTCTGTCCTCCTCTGTAAGTTTGGAGGTGTTGACTGGAAGGGAGTGGTTGGTTAGGGAAGTTTTTTTTTTTTGTGGCTTTCTAGATTTTATCTTGATTTTATTTCTAGGGTTTTTTCAGCCCAAGTTGAAAATCAAGTAATAATAATAATAATAATAATAATAATAATAATAATAATAATAATAATAAAAATGACTGCTGCTTTAGCACTACTAATCTTCTAAAGAGTCTTCTCTATCTTTCTGATGACGGCTTTCTCGTTGTTGTTTAGACTGGCGAGCAACGCACCAAAGGGCATGGTAAAATTCGGTTGAGTAATTTGATTTATTATTGCTTATACAATTTTCTCTCTCTCTCTCTCTCTCTCTCTCTCTCTCTCTCTCTCTCTCTCTCTCTCTCTCTCTCTCCAACGCGACGTTTCCTCCTGATTCAGAGGACATTATCAAGCGATAACTGCTGAGGAACTGAATTCCAGTGGTTGTTGTTTTTTATTAAGCTGACCTTGTGTCAGCACGGGCTCTTGCTCACAGAGCAGCCCGTAATGTTCCAGTGGCGAGTCCATCTCCTTATATCATGATTTTGCGGGCTCTTGATTACGGTCAGAGCACCTCCGGCAGGTCGGGTTTTCATTGGTTCCTGGGAAGGTGACTCATACGGCGGGCGTTTACGAATCTTGCAGACCTTCTCAGGTGGGGGGTATCACCGGGAGCCTCTTGATTGGCTTCTACCTGAGTGACGTCACCCCTGGTATTATTCTCATGTCCGGTGTTTGTTTCATGCGCGCGGGTACTTTCGTTGGGGGGGAGGGTGGGGTCCTCCTCACACACGTCGGTATCAGGAACGCTTCTTGGGTGGTATTAAGGGGAGCTTTTGCTCGAGGATTAAGCAGCGCTTCTAGGAGACGCAGACGTCGTGGGTCAGGTGCTCTCCCGATGATCTTAATATTCCTGACGATGTCGTCTCTCGTGATGTTTCTATGGTGTACTGCAAGGGCGTGCTGCCTAATGGGGCCCTCCTGGGCGTGGCAGGAGATCCTTTTTGACAGGCGCATCGTCGCCATGCCGATGTAAATCCCAGGGCATCCTTGGGCGGGGCATACGTATCGGTAGACAACGTTGGACTGCTTTAGGGGTCTCCTACGGACGGGGAGGGGTTGTTCTTCATCAGGAGGTCCTTCGTACGCCGATTCTTGAAGTAAATAATGAGGGACACTCTCTTTCCTTCCTCCTTTTTTCTTTTGGACTGAAGATGAACCCAGGGAAAGGTTCGAAAGCTTTTTGTAAAGTTTTAAAAATTATACACGGACTCAACACTTTTTATTATTGTGGACCCTTTAGAACTTTATATATACTCTCGCGATAGTGAGTTTTCCCAAATAACTATAATAATAAAAATCAAGAAGAAAGTATCACCCATTGTTGTCGCAGTACCATGGGACATTAGAGTAGACGAGAATGAAAGAGAAAACAAAATTGATAGATATCAAGACCTGACAACAGGAATAAGAAGGATATGGGAAATGCCAGTGGAAATTGTACCCATAATCGTAGGAACACTAGGAGGCATGATCCCAAGATCCCTGAAAAGTAATCTGGAAAAACTAGAGGCTGAAGTAGCTCCGGGACTCATGCAGACGAGTGTGATCCTAGAAACAGCGCACATAGTGAGGAAAGCGATGGACCCCTAAGGGGCCAGGATGTAACCCGGAACCCCACAATATAAATACTACCCAGTTGAATAGGATGACTTTGATAGACAATAAATAATAAAATAATAATAATAATAATAATTAATAATAATAATAATAATAATAATAATAATAATAATAATAAAGAAGAAGAAGAATTGTCATTATTTTTATTATCATTATCAAAATGGGTCCAGATTTTATCTATAGTATTTTTTTTTTGGGGGGGGGGGGGGGGGGGTTTTTTTTTTTTTTTTTTTTTTTTTTTTTTTTTTTTTTTTGCTCTATCACAGTCCTCCAATTCGACTGGGTGGTATTTATAGTGTGGGGTTCCGGGTTGCATCCTGCCTCCTTAGGAGTCCATCACTTTTCTTACTATGTGCGCCGTTTCTAGGATCACACTCTTCTGCATGAGTCCTGGAGCTACTTCAGCCTCTAGTTTTTCTAGATTCCTTTTCAGAGATCTTGGGATCGTGCCTATACTCTGTTTTTTTCTATCTGTCCATCCGCCTGTGGTGTTTGCGCATGGTAACACTGCGTCCCGGGCTTTAAATATTATCCTATTTCGAATATTAACGGTGTAATTTGCATGCAGTAATTTATTAAAACACTTTTCAGTTGCAAATGTACACCCAGATATTCTTTTGTTTACCTAGGTGGATGTACAGATGGAAAAAACAGAGTAGTCTACCTATGATTATAGGTACAATTTCCACTGGCATATCCCAAATCCTTCTTATTTCTATTTTCAGGTCCTGATACTTATCCCTTTTTTCCCTCTCTTTCTCTTCAACTCTGGTGTTCCATGGTATTGCGACATCAATGAGTGATACTTTCTTCTTGACTTTGTCAAACAACGTTACGTCTGGTCTATTTGCACGTATCACCCTATCTGTTCTGATACCATAGTCCCACAGGATCTCTGCTTGATCGTTTTCTATCACTCCTTCAGGTTGGTGCTCGTACCACTTATTACTCTGAGGTAGCTGATGCTTCTTGCACAGGCTCCAATGGAGGGCTTTTGCCACTGAGTCATGCCTCTTTTTGTACTGGTTTTGTGCAAGTGCTGGACATTCGCTTGCTATGTAGTTTATGGTTTCATTTTTCGTATTGTGCCTCCTACATATGGGAGAGATGTTATTTCCATCTATCGTTCTTTGAACATATCTGGTTCTTAGGGCCTGATCTTGTGCTGCTGTTATCATTCCTTCAGTTTCCTTCTTGAGCTCTCCCCTCTGTAGCCATTGCCATGTGTCATCACTGGCTAGTTCTTTAGTCCGTCTCATGTATTGTCCGTGCATTGGTTTGTTGTGCCAGTCCTCTGTTCTGTTTCTCATTCTCCTGTCTCTGTATTTCTGGATCTTTGTCTACTTTTATCAGTCCTTCTTCCCATGCACTATTGAGCCACTCGTCTTCACTGGTTTTCAGATATTGCCCCAGTGCTCTGTTCTCGATGTTAACGCAGTCCTCTATACTTAGTAGTCCTCTCCCTCCTTCCTTTCATGTTATTCGCTCTTGGGTGTAGTGCTTTGTGTATTGTCTTATGTTTCCTGGTTTTCTGGTCTATGCTGTGGAGTTCTGCCTTCGTCCATTCCACTATTCCTGCACTGTATCTGATTACTGGCATTGCCCATGTGTTTATGGACTTTATCATATTTCCGGCGTTGAGTTTTGACTGGAGTATCACCTTGAGTCTCTGCATATATTCTTTCCTGATCGTGTCCTTCATCTCTTGGTGTTTTATATATCCTCCTTCCATTATTCACAGGTATTTGTATCCCGTCTCATCTATGTGTTTGATGTTGTTCCCATCTGGTAGCTTTATCCCTTCAGTCCTTATTACTTTGCCTTTTGTATGTTGACTAAGGCGCATTTTTCTATTCCAAACTCCATCCTGATGTCCCCAGATACAATCCTTACAGTCTGGATTAGGGTATCTATTTCCTTGATGCTCTTACCATACAGCTTGATGTCATCCATTAACATCAGATGGTTGATTCTGTCGCCTCTTTTCTTGAGTTGGTACCCAGCATCCATCTTCTGCAGTACTTTTGTCATGGGAATCATGGCTACTGCGAAGAGTAGTGGGGACAGTGAGTCGCCCTGGAAGATCCCTCTCCTGATATTAACCTCAGCTAGTCTTATTCCAGAGCTTGTAAGTATTTTATTCTAGTTGCGCATTGTATTTTTGAGGAAGCTGGTGGTGTTTTCCTCTGCCCCATATATTTTCAGGCATTCTATTAGGCATGTGTGTAGGTGGTATCATGTCGAAGGCTTTCTTATAGTCAATCCATGCCATGCTTAGGTTGGTTTTCCTTCTACTGTTCTTCATTACCATTTTGTCTATCAGGAGCTGGTCTTTTGTACCCTTACACTTCCTTCTGCAGCCTTTCTGTTGGTGGGGGATGGTGTTTGTCTCCTCTAGGTAATTGTATAGGCTTTCACTGATGATACTTGTTAGTAACTTCCACATTATTGGTAGTCAGGTGATAGGCCTGTAGTTACTGGCTATATTTCCCATATTCTTGTCTTTTTGTACTAAGGATGTTCTTCCTGTGGTCATCCATTTGGGCGCATGATGATTTGTAATACAGTGCTGGAGTTGTTCTGCTATTCGTGGGTGTAGGGCCTTGAAGTTTTTCAGCCAGTATCCATAGACTTCATCGGGACCTGGGGCTTTCCAGTTCGGCATTTTCTTTAGTTTGTGTCTGACTGTGTCTGTCGTGATCTCTGTGAATCTTTGTTTTATTCTCCCTGTTTCTTCTTCCTTGACTTTCTGGAGCCATGCTGCATGTTTGTTGTGTGATACCGGATTGTTCCATATGGCTTCCCAGAGTCTCTTACTTGGTTCGGCTTCAGGAATTTCTTGGTGGCTGTCTTCCCCTCTAAGTTGGCTGTATAGTCTTTTCTGGTTGGTTCCGAATAGTTTGTTCTGTTGGTATCCCTTATTCCTGTTCATGTACCGTTGGATCTTATGTGCTTTGGCCTTAAGTCTCTGTTTACATCTTCTATTGTATTGTTTAGTCCCCTCTCTCGTACTTTGTATTTCTCATTGAGTTCCTCTCTTGTTTTCTTGCTTCTTAGCCTTTTTTCTGCCATCTCTTTCAGTTTACTCAAGTCAGATCTCATCACCATGATTAGCTTTTCCAGGCGCCTTTTCCAAGGCGGTTGCTGTTTGGTTTCTGTTGGGTTGGTTGTGCTGGTGGTGTTGGTGTTCGTATCCCCTTCAGTTCTGCTACTAATCTTGCTCCTGCATATACCAAGTTATTTGTTTCTGTGATTCTGGTGGTGTGTATTATTCCCATTATTTCATTGACTTCACTTGTTTTCTCCCTTAATTTCTTGGTTTTGTAGGCTATCATGGAGGGGATCTTTGTTCTCTCTGTATATGGCTCCATCCATTGTCTGATCTTTTCTACCCATTCTGTCCTCTCTGTTACTTCATCGGTGTTTCTTCGTGTGTCGTGGTTTGGTACCTCATCATCCCTGTCGTCTTCTGTGTCATCGTCTCTCAGTTCTTCTTGTAATTCGTTGCCGTGTGTCATTTCCCTTTCCATTTTTTCTCTTTCTGTTGGGGAGAGACAGTTCTTTTTCTTTGTGTTTCTTACTTGGTCTGCCAGCCTCTGCTCTGTTTTGGGGGTTTTATTCCTCTCATTCCAGATGTTGACCAACCTTCTTCTATATCCTCTCTCCGTCGGGTTGCTTCTGATGTAGCATCTCCATATTTCCTTATTTTCTTCTCTTGTCCATTTCGTCCTCTGGTTTGCTTCTGTGGCTCTAGTCTCTGGCTGTTGGTTACTGTCGTTGTGGTGGTCAGTTGCTGGATGACGACCTCCAAGTACCTGACCGTCTTCCCCTTCAATTGGGCTGAGTACCAGAGAGGTTCCATTTACGTCGTTATCGTTTAATTCTTCATTTCTTTCCATCATGGCTGAGTTTTGCTATTTAACCCATAGCTGGACCCTACCCCCATCAAGAATAGGTACTCATTTACAGCTGAGTAGACTGAGGAAATTATGGTAAAGATCCTTTCCCAAGGAATCAACGCCGAGGAGAGCGGTCACCCATCCAACGACTTACCAGCCCCAATGTTGCTTACCCAGTCCATTGACGACATAACCCACTCTACCACGGCGCCACAATTATTATTATTATTATTATTATTATTATTATTATTATTATTATTATTATTATTATTGATAACCATGAAGTACTGCAAGGGTATTTTAGTCAAATATAGTTATAATCATATTTTATCACACAACCCTCGACTGTTATTTTTCTATTATGAATGGATAAGAAAATGAATGCAAGACCATGAATACACTGAAGATTCACCCCATTATTCCCTTTTCCCAAAAGAGAGAAAGGGATCAAAGCCTCTTCTTCAAAGATTCACGTAATCCCTTTCCAGCCGAGATTCTTTCATTTATAATTCACGCTCGCCAAATGCCTCATTTCTCATATCATTTGAAATGGTTTCAGTAATTACCTACCATCTTCTAGCATAGAAATGTGGCTTGGCAGGTCGTTAAAACTTCTTGAAATTCTAGCCTGTCCTTAAACATGACACACACAAACAGACACACTCACACACACTCACACGTACCCACACACACATATACATATACATATATGTGTATATACTATAGACGTACAAATAAACCTTTCTCTTGAGCATCCGTTTAGAGCTGCTCACATTCAGGACACATTCCTTGTTAACCGTTAACAAACCCCAAATACAAAGCAAACGAGAATGATGAAATTTATTCATTAATGAAATCTCTTATTCTAAAGAGTCTGTACACACGACGGGCCAGAGACTGAAATTCTTTGAGGAGATTTCTTACAAACATTTTTAGTCAATTCTGACGGATTGACTGGAACATTATGCTTATGAGAAAGTCTGAAAAGCAGCGTCATTTCTGATGTTTGCTCAGTAGAAGCTACTAAATTGGCCCCTTCTAAGAAGAGCTTCTGTAGCTTCTAGTCAGTTGGGATATTTCTTTCAAGGAAATTTTGGGGCATTCGTCGATGTAAACAAATTTAAGAAATGAGTACCCTACTTCACATTCTCTGAATTATTAAGTTTCCCGGGAACCCAAGTTTGTTGTTTTAATTCAAATATCTTTTTTTTTTTACTCATCTTAGTTAGCTCATTTTGCACTTTTCTTGAAGATATTTAGTTTCTCCTTCATTTTGTCTTCAATATTCTTGTTGGACAACCTTTTAGTATAGATATAGAAAATATATTCAATGAATTGTAATCATTCCATATATATATATATATATATATATATATATATATATAGATATATATATATATGTATATATATATATATATATATATATATATATATATATATATATATATATATATATATATATATAGAAAGCCCCATCTTTCTTCAGCACCTTTCTAAAAGCAAAAAACATTTCCTTTCTTTTTTAAATATTTTAATTTTAAAGAATTCGCCAAAAAGGTAAAATGAGGAAAAAGTGATATCCGATTTCATCTGTATAAGTTTACGCTAGGCTTCACCGCACGCTGCATGCGTTATACTCATCACCAACTCCTCCCAAATTCTTGTTAGCTCCGCCTACTGGACTACTCATCAAGAGTCGCTCCACACCACTAACTCACCCTAATGAGCACTCCAGTAGGCGGGGCTAACCAGAATTTTGGAGGAGCTGGTGATGACGAGTCTTACGCATGCAGCGTGCGGTGAAGCCTAGTGTCAACCCACCTTGAAGTTAAACAAACGTCCATTTATTTCTCCATTTATTTCCACGAGACCTAAAATTTTAACATTCGTCTGAAGAATAAGGAAATCAGCGACCTTTGCGAGAATGAATTTCCGTCCATTAACTTTATTCTTTACTTTGATCAGCTGCTGACTCATCTCGCCTTCCACAGAAATGTATATTTGTATCTTCATTCTTCCTTCTATTTTTTCTGTTTCGCTTCTTGTCTTGTGCGTTTCATTTTGCTTACATTCGTCCGCTATATTCGAAATAAACTCAGTAGAAGAGAAGGGTAAAGGAATTGCTTAAAAACAACGTTACTGGACCTTGTAGCAGCAGACATAGCAATCAGTTCCTGGTAGTAATGAGCCACAATGAAACACGAAAAGTTACAATAGATGGATATATCATATGACCAGTAAATCACCGACTTTAGTCTTCATTAGTTCATATTTATAAAATCATCCCAATTTCCTTTTTTACTCTATCTTGGAATTTATTGGTGCATGTCCGTCATCGCATTCCGAGCCCCGAAAGTTTTTTTTTTTTTTTTTTGAGAATAAATTGGCGAGTCATACGACTCAAATTCATGGTTCCCACGAGCTTCCGTTGACAGAGCAATAAATTGCAATCATCCGGCTTCATGTCATCCCTTGCCATATATATGAAAAACAGTGTTGCCAAATCATCGTAGTATATCTTCGAGTATTCTGTATTGAATCACCAAGCTTTGTTGAAATTTACTAATTGCATTGGGAAAATATTTAAATTTTATTTAGTTGATTTCACTTGATTGCATTTCGGTGGTTTTTGGTCACTCTTGGTTTCTCGTAGAAGACTTCGTCTGTTCGTCATGGCCTGAGGAACAGTTTTTGGTTGTAAGCTGATTTTCCTTAGTATCTTCTTTTCCAGTGGCTTTGAATATAATAGATATATTTATCGTTTCACTTGAAAATACACAAGAAAGATTTAGTGATAGCCGGTTTCACGATGTGATTATGTTTGATAATATATTTCTCTCTTTCGAATGTTGACGAACTGATCGATTGCCTTTGAAGAGGAATTTTCACAATCTTACATATCAGCTTGTAATTGGAAATTCTAATTTTAACACTTGGGAATAATATTATAAAACACATTGACAATATGGAAATGATACTCCAATCTTTTATTTTCCACTGAGACAACGCTATAGATTCATTTTAAAGCATTATGATATCAATTTTGAACCTAAAAAAAAAAGAGATATCTGCCTTTTAGACCGAGATAAAATACAAAAGGAGTTGCTAAAAAAATTCAACATTAAAAATAAAAAATAAATATTTGTCTGTCTTTTTTTCTTCATACATCAACTACCTTTTCCACTCAGAAGAATAATATAGGAAACGACAAATAAAAAAACCAACATTAAACATAAAAAACACAATTTTCTGTCTTTTCCTTATACATCAACTACCTTTTTCACTGAGAAGAATAACATAGAAAAGGACAAATGAAAAAAACTCAACTTTAAACATAAGAAAATAAAATTTTATTTCTTTTTCATCTCCAGACGTCAACTGCCTTTTCCACTGAGAAGAATAACAGAAAAGGACAAATAAAAAAAATACAATTTTTTGGCTATTTTCAGATATCAACTCCCTTTTCATCTAAGAAGAAAACATTGAAAAAAATAAAATTAAAAATTCAAAAAAGACCGTTTTCTTTCATTTTGTTTTTATTTTTTATTTTTCGTTTCCCTCAGACATCAAACGAGAAATCGTCCACATGAGCTACGACGACCTGATGCGCTACTCACACGAAATATTGGTCCCCCTGGTGACGACGCTGGCGAATTTGGGGGAGGACCCTACGGCTGTCAACAGGATGATCGAGTACGCTTATCTGGACAAAGCTCCCGACAACCGGAAGGATATGCTGGTGCTCGAGATCGTCAAGGTGAGTCAGTCAGTCAGTCAAGTGACACAGGTAAAGTCGAGGGTGAGAGTGAGGATGAAGGTCAGTCAGTCAGTCAGTCAGTGACGCTGGTCAAATCGAGGGTGAGGGTGAAGATATATATATATATATATATAATATATATATATATATATATATATATATACATATATATGTGTGTGTGTGTGTAATAAGGGATGCCCAAATAACACACACACACACACACACACACACACATATATATATATATATATATATATATATATATATATATATATATATATATATATGCATCTCCGTGTCTCGTGTGTGTGAGTGATATTTTGTCATAACAGAACCCAAGTAATGCACCCTCTTTGGGGTTTTATGGACAAGCTTTATTAGGTGTTATATATAATAGATATATACTTATATATAAATATATATATATTGTGACGAAGTGCCAAGTATCTGGTTACTACACTTACCATTCATTAGTTGTTAGCTCACAACAGCCAGACACCTGAACTTTCATCACAGGTAAAATACGACTGAATACTCTAAAGGCAACAGTGATCCCTTAATCAACTTACCAGTATTGCAGAAAATCAGACTAAGTTCATTAACTCAGGTGTGAGGTAATCTCATATGTAATCAAATTAATTAAAGGGC
Organism: Macrobrachium nipponense; assembly: GCF_015104395.2. NCBI lineage: Eukaryota > Metazoa > Arthropoda > Malacostraca > Decapoda > Palaemonidae > Macrobrachium > Macrobrachium nipponense. The sequence continues at coordinate 10,776,054 of NC_087200.1, read as the reverse complement.
ATCACTCCATCAACAGCTTTAAAAGTCAAGTATTTCCCTGATTTCAGAAGTCTAAGTACTTCCCTGGTTCTAGCTCACTTCAAGTAAATTGAAGGAAAACAGCTCAATTACCACTCTATGTTTCTACCTAAATTAATCATACACATATATACTGGTGAAAAAGAAAACACTTATAAAAATTTTAAATACAAAACTTCATTATCAATTTCAAAATTTATAAGTGAAATTCACAATCTCGGAAATTTTACTGTTACTTGAAAACAACACAATGTTCAAGTAATTCTTGAATTAATTAAGTAAAATTAAATCAAAATTAATTTATCACAAAAATCAAGAAAATTAATGAATTCAATCAAAATTTTAAAGGATTAGGCAATAATTAAAATCTTTGAATTAATTCACAAGTGCTAAACAATACTGAAACTTGAATAGAATTCTAAGTAAATGCAAATTAATTCACAAGTGTTAAATTCAATTAAATGTGCAACGATTACGGAATGAAAACAATCAAGTTAATTAAAGTGTGAATTCAAATGAAAATACATCACAGAAAAATATGGAAAATAACAAAATTGTAAAAGGCACTAATCACACTGAATATAAAATAAAAACACACACTTCAATAAGAAAATGGATAAATGCACAAAAAATCACTTCAAATGAAACAAATACAAAACACAAAAATTTACAATGTGTAAAAATTTAAATAGTTTCACCCAAACCACTGTAACTATTAGTTGCAACTAATAAACCTAGTAACACATTACCTTGGTACCAATTGTTTCTGCTGCAGCTAGCTCCAAAATTTCACCATTTCACAATATTTCAAAAAAGAAAAGGTGCCGTTACAAAATTGTACAATGTTTGTTCAGATTCCAAAATAAGCACTAATGAATACTAAATAACTCTAAGAAATAAGAAATCTAAAATTTACGAGTCACCATTCAGCAAGTATTAAAATTTTACGTTACATTAATGTAAAATCATACTATATGGCGCGGGAGAGAGAGAGGAAGAGAGAGAGGAAGATGACCTCTGTACGCCAGGGATTTAAAGTCTGTAAAAAATCAAAAATCTCTCTCTCTCTCTCTCTCTCTCTCTCTCT